>NW_024070187.1:91722592-91877803 GCF_014754425.2 Oryx dammah | reverse complement strand
GCCATATCCTGCAAGTCCCACTTTTTTAGTTAAAACAAACAAACAAAAAAGATAGCTGGTCACATATAACTTTTTATCATAAAAATGTGTTATTTTCTTTTAAAATAAAAAGAAAAATGCTACTAGAGAAGTTAGTTCTCCTAAACCTGAGTTCCCTGTCAAGTCTGTGATTAACCTCTCTATCTAAATTCCATTCTCTTTCCTGTCCCACCTCTGTTACCCCCAGGACTGGGAAGTATCAAAGAAAACAAGTGATTGAAGTGAGCAGCATCCTCCCAGGTACAAAAGCCCCTCCATGTCCTCTGTTTATTGTTTGTAGAAAAAGACTTTGATCACCAAATCCTTCCCTAAGTTCCAAAGAGCAGACTGGAACTCATTAGGAAAGTGAGAAAATGCAGAAAGCAAAGAAAAGTGGTCAAGAAACTGTTGTTATTCAGTCACTAAGTCATGTATGACTCTTTGGGACCCTGTGAACTGCAGCAGACCAGGCTTCCCTGTCCTTCATTAACTCCCAGAGTTTGCTCAAATTCATGTCCATTGACTCAGTGATGCGATCCAACCATCTCATTCTCTGTGGTCCCCTCTCCTCCTGCCCTCAAGCTTTCCCAGCATCAGGGTATTTTCCAATGAGTCAGCTCTTCACATCAGGTGGTCAAAGTGTTGGAGCTTCAGCATCAGTTTGTCCAATGAATATTCAGGGTTGATTTTCTTTAGAATTGACTGGTTTGATCTCCATGCTTGGCACCTGGCAAATAAATGCCACACACTCCTTCACCATAACACAGTGTCAGTAGATTGACTTTGCCAAAAGGTGGGTGAGTGGACCCAAGTTTGGTTCAGTAACGCTAGTAGTCTCGAAACTTCTAGTTTGCACACCTGACAAGTTGAGGCGAACTCCTAAATAGAATGGCTAGGAAAAAAGGGAGCAGGCAAAATCCATGGATGCACTAATCTAACACCTTCAGATTAGATGACTTACTGTCTAAACCGGCTCTGACATCTTATCATTTTACTCTAACCTTAATACACTTAGGTGAGAAATGTGTTCTCCATTTGGCTCCTGAAAAAAAAATACCTTTTCCACAACACAGAAAAGTCCCCACTACATTTAACAATAGGATCATAACCTTTTACATAATAAATAACATATTTCTGAGATCTGCCTAAACGTACCTCAGCTGAGACTTTGTGGGCCATTTGGTATCTCTCCTAATCCCTCAATTCACCTTTGTCAATGGAGTAAAGAAACAGCTTTAGACAATATGCAAGTGCCTCAGCAGGCTGAGTTCCAAGAAAACTTCCCTGAAGGGTACTGACAAACCATTTCGGTGAAATATTTTTCTTCTGATTTTTCAACCATTCAAAAATGCAAAACCCAGCCATAGGCTGGACTTGTCCCAAAGCTGTAGCTGACTGACACTTGATCTACTGAATAAAATTTTAGAGAGAGACAGAGAAAGAGATAGAAGGAAAGACTGGATCGGTGAAACAGACTATGCTTGTATGATTCCAGAGGGATAAATGAGGAAAGGCATTCAGGATTCTACAGTAAAATAGCAACTTCTGGTCAATTTGGAAATGAAAACATGAGAAGAATCTTTAGAGTTAATCATCTACTCCAACTCTTGAGTCTGCTGAAAAAGTCTAGCCACTGTTCCTGTCCTTGAGCTATACTAGAAGATACAGGACAAGCAAGACTGTCATCCACTGCTGTCAGGGAGAGTGATGGGCTGTCATTGCCTGATTTCAGACTGAAAAGGGAAGTATTAGTGCTTGAACACCTGCCTATCACAAAGAAAAGCAACTCATTTTCTGTAGAGAAAACAAAAAGAACTAACTTCTGTCAATGGAAAGATCCTTCATGAAATTTATTATCTATGGGGTGGCAGCAAAAATAAGCCCAACAAAATATTAAGTTCCAAATATGTAGCAGTAAGGCAATTACTTATCCTGACATCTCAAGTAAGCTGCAGAGAAAGCTCAACCTTTCAGCAAAGTTTCTTCTTGTTTCTCGAGGATAGCACAGATATTTCATACAAAAATATTTTAAATTCAACACATTACTTAGATGCTTAATTAATTTGACATGGCTCTTTAAAAAGCTTTTTAAAAATACATTTCTGTTTAGTAGTATATATTATTTGTCTTGGAAAGTGGTTGTTCTCAACATTATCCATGATCTATTGTAGCTAGGTCTAAAAGAAAAAGTAATTAGGAAATACATTAATTGCTGTTCTACTTCCAGTATTTATAAGCAGATAACACATTTTTTTGTTTGTTTTAAAAAGTTTCATTGAAAAAAATATTTCGATGTTCTGATTTTCTAAAACAACGGCTCTTTGGTGTAAAGTAAAACAAAATCATGAAATTTCAAATAGAATTCATTTGTTAATAGACAAAAATGGTCTTAAATGAGGTAGAACTTCATTCTTAAAACAAACAAGTAATTCACTCTGGTAATAGATGTATAAATAGGGTCACAATTCACAGATATGTTAATTTTTCTTCCCTAATAAGAACACTAAATAGCATTTAGCTTATAGCATGGAAAAAAAAATCATCTTCAAGATGAGGAAGAGAGAAATCAGCAAAAAAATGCAATTACCAGAAAAGTACCTCCAAAATTATATCTGGAGATGAAATCCCATATCAGGAAAAATGAATCCTGAAATTAACAAAATCTCCTCCATTGAGACAGAAAGGAATGTGTCTTTTGTCATTTACAAGTTCCATTTTTGTGAATTGAAAGGACAAGGTATTCATTTTAATGACCATTTCCTAAGCTATTTCACATTTTATATTTGGAAAGTCACACACAGAAAAGGCAGAATTCAGAATATGTTGAGGCAAGCAACCCACATATATCACCTTCTCTGTGATCACAACAGCCAGCTGGCTTCCCAGCCCTTCCCACAGGATGAGGGGAAGAAGCAAGTTCCTCCAAAGGGGCTCAAGACCATCACTTGTTTCAAGATCTCTAGGGAGACTGACTTGATTGATTCTGAGGCCAATCTTCTGCAATTTTAAGAGCAGGTCCAAATAATTACAGAGTAATTCTCTTAGATCTGCCCTTAGACAAGACTGAGACTTTAGTCAGAATCTGGGTTCCACGCAGGTATCATAAGGCAAACAACGTGCACTTGGCTGCCAGTCCATACGCGATTTCCTTGACGTCCCTCCTGACAGTGCACATCCCTGGTTTGGCTCTGCAGGGGATGAGCTCTGCTACACTAGGGAAAATGATAGTCCATGCTTCTCCAATTCAGAACAGGTTCAACAAATCCTAGCCCTGGAGACATATTTTCAGATATACTCAAAACTCACCACCCTCTATGAACAGAAAGTAAGTTTTAGGGCAGTGTAGCATGTTGTATCTTAAGTACAGATCCTTCCAGGACTGCTCCTTGTATGTATTCTTCAAAATAAAGTTTCACAGGAGTCAAATGTCTCCTAAGAAAGTGTCTTGATGCAGAGAATTATATTTCATTCAGTGAAATATCAACTTAAAAACATTAAGTAAAAATTTTTTTGGATGTAGGTGTTTAAAAGTCACACATGCACATAGATACACGAGTGATCTTTTAGCTTCGGGAGAGACAGGATAGGAGCATGCAATAGCTATTGTCCAATGAACTACTGCTGAGACTCTTACCCAGTACCAGGTAAAATCATTCATAAAAATAGCAGTGATGAAGCAGCAATAGATTAGGTCAACCTTGAGGAAGTGCCTTCAGAGGTAACAAAATAAACATATGGACAAACAGACTAAACATGGGAGATGAGAAAAGCAATCTCTTATCTCCAAACTGAACCTTCAGTCTGTCCACATCCACCTGGCTCCACTGCCACCTCTGGGCCAGGCCACCCTCATCTCTCTCTGGGCTGTGGCTCCAGCAGCCAAGGGCAGCTTGCTCTTCTTCCAGACATGTGCTTGCATACATGCTAAGTCCCTTCAGTCTCTGTGTGACCCCATTGACCACAGCCTGCCAGGCTCCTCTGCCCATGGGATTCTCCAGGCAAGAATACTGGAGTGAGTTACCATGCCCTCCTAGAGGGGATCTTCCCGACCCAGGGATAGGATCTGCATCTGTTATATCTCCTGCATTGGCAGGCAGGTTCTTTACCACTAGCGCCACATGGGAAGCCCAGACACACTACTCAGCATTAAAAAAAATGCAAATTCAGTTCAGTTCAGTCGCTCAGTTGTGTCTGACTCTTTAGGACCCCATGGACTCCAGCAAGCCAGGCTCTCTGTCCATCACCAACTCCCAGCGATTGCTCAAACACATGTCCATCAAGTCAGTGATGCCATCCAACCATCTCATCCTCTGTCGTCCCCATCTCCTCCTGCCTTCAATCTTGCCCAGCATCAGGGTCTTTTCCAATGAGTCAGTTCTTCGCATCAGGTGGCCAAAGTGTTGGAGTTTCAGCTTCAGCAACAGTCCTTCCAATGAATATTAGGAACTGATTTCCTTAAGGATTGACTGGTTGGATCTCCTTGCAGTGCAACGGACTCTCAAGAGTCTTCTCCAACACCACAGTTCAAAAGCATCATTTCTTCAGTGCTCAGCTTTCTTTATAGTCCAACTCTCACATCCTTACAAGACTACAGGAAGAACCATGGCTTTGACTAGACAGACCTTTGTCAGCAAAGTAATTTCTCTCCTTTTTAATATTTATTTGCTGTCTAGGTTGGTCATAGCTTTTCTTCCAAGGAGCAAGTGTCTTTTAATTTCACGGCTGCAGTTACCATCAGCAGTGCTTTTGGAGGCCCCCTAAAATAAAGTCTGTTACTGTTTCCATTGTTTCCCTATCTATTTGACAAGAAGTGAGGGGACCAGATGCCATGATCTTCCTTATTTGAATGTTGAGTTTTAAGCCAGCTTTTTTACTCTTTCAAATGCAAATTAGCTCACACCATTCTCAAGTTCAAATAGGTTAATGGATGCTCCCTGCTTTAAACAGAAATTCAAATTCCTTACCATGGCCTCTGGCATTGGCCCTCTGTGCTCCCCTCTTCACCCTAGATCTATCCGCCTTCCATGGGCTCCATGAAAATGCTCTCCTCTGGCCTGTGGCTTTTCCTGAACATTCTGCTAAGGTGTCAACTCCTCACCTGTGTCCTCCCTGACTGCCCTCCTCAATGCAGGCAGTCATCAGAGAACAATAAATCCTTCTGTTCCTGTTTCCTTCATGGCACAATAAAAACCTGGAAATCACTCTGCTTCTGTCAATTTTGGGAGAAGGTAAAACCCTGAAAGCCAGACCATGCTTGCTTTGTTTACTGATGAACCCTCAGTATCCAGAACTGTCCAACTATCCAAGCTGTCGTGGAATGAGAGAATAAATGATGTCCCAATCCTCTTTACCCCTCTCCATCTCTCCTGTCATAGTTAAGCTCTCCTAGAAATATACCACCCACCTAAGAGTAGATTCTTACTTGGCTCATTCAATAAATCACAGACACATTCATTGATGTATTTCCTCCTTTGAATGAGTATATTTTGAGCTCCTACTATGTTCAAATCATGGGAAGAAAGACAGAAAAAAAAGTCATTGATTATGTTTTGACTAAAAACACAAATAAGAACGGGCTTCCCTAGTAGCTCAGCTGGCAAACAATCTGCCTGCAGGAGAGCCCAGTTCAATTCCTGGGTTGGGAAGATCTCCTGGCGAAGGGATAGGCTACCCACTCCAGTATTCTTGGGCTTCCCTGGTGGCTCAGACGGTAAAGAATCTGCTTCCAATGTGGGAGACCTGGGTTCGATCCCTGAGTTGGAAAGACCTCCTGGAAGAGGGCATGACAACCCACTCCAGTATTCTTGCCTAGAGAATCCCCATGGACAGAGGATTCTGGAGGAGTACAGTCCATGGGGTCACAAAGAGTCGGACGTGACTGAGCGACTAAGCACGGCACAGCACAGCCCAGATAAGAATAGTTGTATTAATCCATATTGAGTTAATTAGAAATAGTTAAGATGGTAAATTTAATGTTCTATATATTTTACCACAACTGAAAAACAAAAATCATCTTATAGACCAGGGTGAAGTCAAATAGCATGGCTGAGAGAGCCATCAAGTGTGCTCCAAACCTCAGTTCTTTCTCCACCTATCTTGATATCAGACAGGTGGGTTTACAAACTGGCCCATGATTGACTGCTCGAGAGAAAAGGGCAGGGAAAAGGACACCTCTGGCATGGTCATTACACTAAGGGAACACAGACTCTGTACCTACATCATAACAGCTGAGAGCACAGACTGCGTCCAAAAAAAGGCTCTCTTTGTTCCCTAATCCTGAGACTGAGGCCCCTCAGCTGGTTCGATCAAAGCTGTCAAGACGTGACTGGCTAGTGAAGTTGTGTGAGAACAAACAAATTAAAATAAATGGGCAGCACAGACCAGGTAAGGACTCCCAAGCCACGTGCAGAGAGCATACACTGTTTCTCTTGGTTATGAATGAGCGAATTAAATGGCCTTGGCACTAACACCTGTTTGGCTCGAGGCAAATTTTTGCTGTAAAATCAGAACCACTTTTCACAGGCAGCCCTCAAGGAAGTCTGAGAGGTATCCATGAAGGATACTGCTTGCTTTTATCAAGATGTCTGTGGGATGTTCAGATGAAACGAAGGATTCGCTTCCAAATTCTCCACCAGAAAAAGAAAAAATGAGGAAGACAGATAAACCAAGATTGGCAAAATATTCATAATTCTTGAAGCTAGATGAAGGTTGCGTGGGGTTCGTTATATCCTTCTTGCTACTTCTGTGTTTACTTGAAAATTTTTGTAATAAAAATTTATCTTTTTAAACGGGTGTGTGGCAGAGCAGTTTATAACAGGCTTGCGGACTACTTCAAGACAGACATAAAAGTCAGATGATTCCTCACCCATCAAGATACTATAAAATTAATCCGTAAACTTTATTACTGATATGACGTTATTACTGATATACCCACAGGAGTCATGGAACTCAGTTCACAGGCTGGAAGAGGGAGCAAGAAATAAGGAAAGAGGCTTTGATTTTTAGACTCCTCTTTCCTCAGCGACTTTAACACAGTCTATCGGGGGAGACGTGACAGTGAAGTCAGCTGCCGCCACCAAAACAGGTAGCCAACGACTCTCCTGAGGAGGCAGAGACTTCATGTGTAGTATTTCAGCTCTATTTGAAATCCAGGGGCAACCATGGAGAACCCAATACCTAACTCTATCTGTGAAGATTTGATTCTCAGAAATTACAGGCATGAGCGTTTCTAACTTGAAAAAAAACTCCCCTCTTGCTGGGCTTCCTTGGGGGTTCAGTCGGTAAAGAACCCACCCGCAGTGTAGGAGACCGGGGTTTGATCCCTGGGTGGGGAAGATCCCCTGGAGAAGGGAACAGCAATCCACTCCAATATTCTTGCCTGGAGAATTCCATGGATAGAGGAGCCTCACAGGCTATACAGTCCATGGGGTCGCAAAGAGTCAGACACAACTGAGCAACTAACACTTGGACTTTTCACTTTGTGGTTGACTAACTTTTGACCTTGCCAGGTCACAAAGGTGATGACTAACGAAAACTGAACAGAAGCGGTAAAAGGAAATTTTCTCCTGGCCAAGAACAATGTTTAATAAGTGCTTGTGGAGTTAATGAATTCACTAAAATGTTATTTAAAGCTATTGGGGGCAATCGTCTACTAACTCCTTCCCCTCCATGGTTCTCAAATTTGACAAAGAAAACAGTTAAAATTTACCCTTTAAAAATTCATGCTCTTCCAGCAATTATATACACATCTTTAGTATGCTTTGATAATATGTATCCTGATCATAAAAACTTGGGAAATAAGCATGAAGAAAAAAAAGATTCAAAATAACCACTTTCATCATTTGGGTTTCCTTCATGGTACTTTACAGAGACAGACAAAACAAATAATGTCCCAAGGGGAGATGTTGGTCAAAATATATGAACTTCCAGTTAGAAGTAAGTTCTCAGGGTCTTTAATGTACAACCTGATGACTATAGTTATCAGTACTGTATTTTATACTTCAAATTTGCTAAGAGTACATCCTAAGCATTCCCACCACACACACACACAAAACTGGTAACTCTGAAGTACGAATGTGTTAATTAACTTGATTGTATTAAAGTAATCACTTCACAATATACACTGTTGTTCAGTCGCCAAGTCATGTCTGACTCTTCATGACCCCATGGACTGCCGCATGCCAGACTTCTCTGTCCTTCACCATCCCCCAGAGTTTGTCCAAGTTCATGACCATTGAATCAGTGATGCCATCCAAACATCTCATCCTCTGTCACCCTCTTCTCCTTCTGCCTTCAATCTTTCCCAGCATCAGGGTCTTTTCCAAGGAGTCAGTTCTTCACATCAGGTGCCCTAAGTGTTGGAACTTCAGCATCAGTCACTTCTTCCACCTTTTCTTGGGTCACAATAGATATGTATCTCAGATCATCACATGTTACAGTTAATATATGCACAAGCCAAAGAATTGATGGTTTTGAACTGTGGTGTTGGAGAAGACCCTTGAGAGTCCCTTGGACAGCAAGGAGATCCAACCAGTCCATCTTAAAGGAAATCAGTCCTGAATATTCTTTGGAAGGACTGATGCTGAAGTTGAAACTCCAGTACTTTGGCCACCTGATGCAAAGAACTGACTCATTTGAAAAGACCCTGATGCTAGGAATGATTGAAGATGGGAGGAGAAGGGGAAAACAGAGAATGAGATGGTTGGATGGCATGACTAACTCAATGGACATGAGTTTGAGTAAGTTCTGGAGTTGGTGAGGGACAGGGAAGCTTGGCGTACTGCATTCCATCGGGTCCTTACAAGTCAGACACAACTGAGCAACTGAACTGAACTGATGCACAACTTTATTTGCCAGCTGTACCTCAATAAAGTTGGTGGGGGGAGGGGAATGTCCCAGACCCTTTTACAGCTGGGTGTGTTCACGCAACTACATTGAAACCAATAACAAGTCAATGGAATAATATGTACAACCTAAGGGTCATGTCCAAGTGGAAAGGACTTGGAGAGGAGAGAGAAGGAAGAGAAACCAGTGCCCTTCTGCCCTTTCCCTGAGATCACTGATGTGTGGGTAAACCTTCATGACCATACAGCACTTGGGGAACAATAGGTCAACACGCTAGAAAGAGCCTGGACCCCCAAAACTGTGGAGCCACACACTAGTCCTGGTAGGCTACTTACATATCCCCCTTCAAGATGAAGCACTCACTTCCCCAGCTGCCAGAAGTGTTGGCTGAAAAGTGCCTTTGGCTGAAGGGACCCGCATCCCCTAATATTATTCCCCCAGCACAGGCAGTCTGTGTCCAACGACTGGTCCATAAGGAGGCACAAACCCAGCCTCCTTGTCTGGATGCATGAGCAAATCTGAAGAGCCGCCCCAACTCCCGAGCTTCTCACGCAATCAGGAAGATCTCCGTGTGTGACCATGTCACAGTACCACTCCTCTCTGCTGAGTTTGGCTTCCTCACCCTTACAGGTGTTTCTCCAAGAGCACCGCCCCCAACAGAACACCTGCACACCAATTTCCACCCCCAGAATCTACTCCCCAGAGAACCCAACCTTAGCCAGTAAGCCACTGTTATTTGCTCTACCGTACAAGTAGGATCTATATGTCATTTCACTCAAGTGCCTATTATGTGCTGAGCTCAGAGCTAGAAATGTTAAGACATCACACCTTTGAGCTCAGGAGCATGTCAAATGTGGTGCAGTGACAGCATACAAATACAGAGTAAATAAGTATGGCTGCAGAGAGTTGACGACCCCTGGTCTCATAAACACCACCAAGCTTGTCCCATACCACTTGGAAGGAAGAAAAAAGTCCATCTTGTTCCCCAATGTCAAAAACCTTGCACTATCCCTCCTTCACTTCCATAGGACAGACCTTTCTCTAATTCCTTTCTCCAGACGATCTGTTTGGATATCCTTCCTTGATCGCCCTTCCTCAAGCTCCTTGGGTGTTAACTCTCTCTTGCTTTGGGGAGAAAACCCACATGCCTAGCCCACAGCTCCAGGTTAGAGGAACAACCTAAGGCCTAGAGGAAGGGACATCAGCCCAAAGGCACTGTGAGACAAAAGATTTTCACAGAGAAGGTGATGTTTTAGCCAAGACTTGAAGAATGAGTAAGAATTTGAGAAGGTGACATTTTCCAAGTTTTACATAATTCTGAAAACTATTCCTTAACCAATAGACAAGGCATGATTATTCACAACAGCCAAGAGGTTCTGTTTAGGGTGATGATGAGTTTTGGAAATAAACAATGGTGTTAATCACACATTGAGAATATAATTAACACCCCTGAAATATGCGACTCAAAATTGTTAAAATGACCAAGTTTATGTTTTATGTATTTTACCATGAAAAAAAATATAATTTCAAAAAAATTGCTTAGCATCCTAGCTTCACCTCAGCCCAAGTCCAATTAACAATATGATGAAGTGAAACAGCTGTGTGAGCCCCTGAGTCCCAGTGCTGAGTGTCTAAGTGGAGGGAACCTGGAAGGAAGCTAGGAAGGATAGGGGCTTTAGCGAACATGTGCCTCAGCGCAATTTCCCTGCGACTTCTCCATGGCCTGGTGTAATTATAAGGATCACGTAAGTTTGAAGGCAGCTGTTCAGTCACAGGCCACCTTATTTAAGGTTGAGAATCCACCTCCTGCCTCTCTGTTTTTCTTCAATGATGGTGTATCCATCTTGCAAGTGACTTCTTTTAAATCTTGAAAGATGGCATTCACACAGTAAGGTACACAAGCCTTCAGTGTACGGCTCCATGATCCTTCTCCATCTGGGGACAGCCATGTAACCACCATGCAGGTCTAGAGAGAGAAACTTTCCAGTACCCCAGAAGTTGCCTTCATGTCCCTTTCTAGTCTAGAACCCATCCCTCCTGCAATAACTTCCATTCCAGTTCCTCTAAACATTAATGTCACATCAGGCAATTATTTTCAAGATGCAACTTCTCACTATAACATAAGCACCAAAATGGCCACAGCTGCCTTCTTTGCCAGCAAGTCCCATCTCACATGACAGCAAGCCCATAACACCCACCACCACATGCATGCCAGGACGCGAGTGCTTCTGTCTTGGTGAAAGAAAACTGCTGTGTATATGACAGGCCGTGGTCCTCAGGGGGTGTGGACGTGGGATGATCACAGACTCTCTCCACACTGCACACCCAGGCAGAAAGAAAGCTGCTTACTGCTTTTCCTGAGGCTCTGCCACCGAACAGACTTTAGGATTTTATAACCTAACAACCACTGGTTTCTGCCAAGAGCTCTGACACCTATAATCTCCTTGCTCTGCAATGATTATGTGGATGAAGGTAGTAACCCCCCTCCCTTTCTCAGCTGCTGCCATACCCAGCAAACCTGTTTCCCATCACTTCAGCATCTTTCTCATAGGCAAGAACAGAACAATGACACACGGACCATCCCTAGGGCCCCAATTTCTCAGGACACATAAGTGTCCCTGAGATACGAAGAACTTGGGGCAGACGAAGGCAAAGCACAAAGTTGAGACTCTACAGAAGTCAGGAAAGCCCCAAAATATAACAAACCAGAATAACTTCTTTCAAGATAAACTGTGTGCCATGCACTGTATTTGCTGCTGAGGTTCTAAAGTGACCTACACCCAGGCCAGAAGGAGGCCAGCGGGAGAATAAATAGTAAATTTAAACACAAAACTTATGACAGTGGATAATTTACATAAAAGGTGATGAGGGCTTCCCTGGTGGCGGTTAAGAATCCCCCTTGCAGGGCAGGGGACACTAGTTCATCCCCTGATCTGGGAAGACCCCACATGCTTGGGGCAACCAAACCCATCCACCTCAACTACTGAGCCTGCACTCTAGAGCCTGGGAGCTGCAGCTACTGAGCCTATATGCCTCAGCTACTAAAGCTCATGCACCTGGAGCCCGTGCTTGGCAACAAGAGAAACCACTACGATGAGAAGCCTGTGCACTGCAACTACAGAGTAGCCCCTGCTCACCGCCAACTAGAGAAAGCCTGAATACAGAAACAAAGACCCAGTACAGCACCACCTCCCAAAATAATTTTTTAATAAATAAATAAAATGAATTTTAAAAGGTGATGACTGCGTCAACAGAAGTACGCATGACTTAGAATGAGAACCAAAGTCCAGGGCTCTCAGCCCAACTTGAGGAGAGCACAGAAGACTTCTGGAAGGTGGTGATGCCCGGATTGAGTCTTGGAAGGAGTTAGATGGGGGTGGGCGGGGGAAGGTACTGGGAGGAGGGAAGGAGGCAGGAGACGAAGTTCCCACAAGAAGAAAGGATGAGAACATGGAAAGAGAGGTGTGAAGGGACATGGGTGTGGTGTGTACCACCATTACATGGAGGACAAGGCCAGTACTAGCAGGAGAAGTGGTGGGTGAGCTCAGAAGAGGCCAAGTCAAGAGAATAAAGACTCTCATGTGAACCCCAAACAGGACACAATCAGAGACACTGGGAACCAGGGCACAGGGAGCTAAAAGGTGCAGAGTCATGAGCTGTTCCGGAAAACACTGGTCTTTCTTTGGTCAGCTCAGTTGGGAGGCAGGCCAGTAGTAAAAAAGCATAAATAAAATTAGCCTTCCTGATGACCTACCCATAACCAAATACTCCTTTTAATTAAAAGCAGTTATTTTCAAAGGTCAGCTTCAGTGAGTCCTGCTGCTCCGATCCCCCTAGTAACAAATGAGCATCTAGGGGATGCTAACACTTTAAGGCTCTGTCTTCAGATGCACGGAAATGCACAAACCTTAGGGAAAAGTAACCCGGAGGCTGACCCGGATTTGAAGCTCTATCAAGTCTTCACCAACCCCCCTTCCCCTAACTCTCCCTCCAACCCCAGACCACAGTGAATACCCTGAACTCCCATCACTTTCACTTCTGCTCCAGATTTGAGCTCTTGGTGTACCTGCTTCTCTTGCCTCTCAGGCCCACCACATTCTTCAGGAAACACTCTATCAAGATATTTCCCAACATACAGGATCCAAAAAGGTAAGGACATGGTCTTACTGACTCCTGACACCAATGCCTCTCCCTGGCACGTTTGTATTGTATGCTCAGTAGCTCAGTTGAGTCTGATTTTTTGCAACCCTATGGACACTCTTGGCCCTCCAGGCTTCTCTGTGCATGAGAATTTCCCAGCAAAAATACTGGAATGGGTTGCCATTTCCTTCTCTGGGCTATTTCTCGACCCAAGGATTGAACCCTCTTCTCCTGCATCTTCAGCATTTCAGGTGGATTCTTCACTGCTGAGCCACCCGGTACTTAGTACAGGCTCATTAAATAACTATTCTATGAATTCACTTGCTGAGCACATACTATGGGTGGTGACTTATCTTCTCCCTTATAGCTCAGTCTCACTTCAAAACTGAACCTCTCACTTTGCCCTGGACACATTTTCTTGAACTAGTCAAGAGGTTCAGTACTCCCCAACCCATGTCAGTATGGTTTGTCAGATAGTTTTCTAGGAGTTTCCTAGCAGCTAAGTATTTTGAAAAAAAAAAAGAAAACGGGAGGCTATGAGAGAGCATGACAGGGAGTACAGTTCAGTTCAGTTCAGTTGCTCAGTCGTGTCCAGCTCTTTGCAACCCCATAAATTGCAGCATGCCAGGCCTCCCTGTCCATCACCAACTCCCAGAGTTCACTCAAACTCACATCCATCAAGTTCGTGATTCCATCCAGCCATCTCATCCTCAGTCGTCCCCTTCTCCTCCTGCCCCCAATCCCTCCCAGCATCAGAGTCTTTTCCAATGAGTCAGCTCTTCGCATGAGGTGGCCAGAGTACTGGAGTTTCAGCTTTAGCATCATTCCTTCCAAAGAACACCCAGGACTGATCTCTTTCAGAATGGACTGGTTGGATCTCCTTGCAGTCCAAGGGACTCTCAAGAGTCTTCTCCAACATCACAGTTCAAAAGCATCAATTCTTCGGCGCTCAGCCTTCTTCACAGTCCAACTCTCACATCCATACATGACCACTGGAAAAACCATAGCCTTGATTAGACAGACCTTTGTTGGCAAAGTAATGTCTCTGCTTTTCAATATGCTGTCTAGGTTGGTCATAAGTTTTCTTCCAAGGAGTAAGCGTCTTTTAATTTCATGGCTGTAGTCACCATCTGCAGTGATTTTGGAGCCCCCAAAATAAAGTCTGACACTGTTTCCACTGTTTCCCCATCTATTTCCCATGAAGTGATGGGACCAGATGCCATGATCTTCGTTTTCTGAATGTTGAGCTTTAGGCCAACTTTTTCACTCTCCTCTTTCACTTGCAACAAGAGGCTTTTTAGTTCCTCTTCACTTTCTGCCATAAGGGTGGTGTCATCTGCATATCTGAGGTGATTGATATTTCTCCCGGCAATCTTGATTCCAGCTTGTGAGAGGCTTCATTAAAAGCATCTGTTTTCCACAGATGAATAAATAAAGAAGCTGTGGTACATATAAACTATGGAATAATAGTCATTAAAAGGAATGCATTTGAGTCAGTTCTAATGAGATGGATGAGCCTAGAGACTATCATAAAGAGTGAAATAAGTCAGAAAGAGGAAAACAAATATCTATCAATGCATATACATATGGAATCTAGAAAGATGGTACTGATGAACCTATTTGTAGGGCAGCAATGGAGATACGGACATAGAGAATAAACTTATGGACAAGGGTTGAGGGGAGGAAGGAGAGGGTGAGATGAATGAGAAGAGTAGCATGGAAGCATATACCATATGTAAAATAGAGAGCAAATGGAAACTTGCTGTATGACTCAGGGAACTCAAACTGGGGCTCTGCAACAACCTAGAGGGGTGAGAAAGGGAGGGAGGTGGGAGAAAGATTCAAGAAGGAGGGGACATATGTATACCTATGGCTAATTCATGTCAATGTATGGCAGAAATCAAACCAACACTGTAAAGGAATTATCCTTCAATTAAAAATAAATATATTTTTTAAAGGACCTGTTTTTGTGTCTCTCTCCCCATTATAGTCTCCCAGAAGTCAGGATCTATGTCCAGACTATCTTAATGCATCCAATTCCTGTTACAGTGAGACTCTCACAGTAGATGGTCAGTGCTGAATTTAACAGACCCTACAAGCAGAGGGATATATCTGGGAACTGAGTCAGAACACTCCAGTCATTCAGTTGAGATGACTCTTGAAGTACTGAGTTGGCCAAAAACGTCATTCTAGTTTTTCTGTACACTCTTATGGACAAACCCAAAAAACTTTTTGGCCAAGCCAATAATTAATTGGTAAAGGACACAAACAAACAGTCTCACACGCTTCCCACTTCTCCAGACAAATAACACCCCCTCCTTTCTGTGACGGTGCATTCTTTTATATATGTAAAATCCTCTAGATTAAAGCTTATCTTAATTTCTTGGGAAACTCCCTAAGTCTACCAGCTGAAGGCAGTGAAACATTCTTGACTTGGCAATACATTTTCAAAAGCAATATCTTCTCTTAGAATGCATTTCATATTTTTTATGCAGAAGGATGATTTCATCTGTTTGGTGTTGGATCTTACTGCATTCAACTTCAGAAGATGGCATCTTCTGACCTGCATTTCAGAAGCCATCTCTTGTTTGCAATATTTATCCCCAATCTCTATATTATGCAAAGCAAAACACAGTGGACCAGCCTCTAGGTAGTGTCTGGTGGAGTTTGCACAATACATCTATCATCTCTGGCCCTATTTTCATCATATTTGAATTTAAAAAAAAAAATTAGGCTACATGGTTTCTCCAATGGCTAGTTCTGAGATAATTTCCTACTAAGGTGGAAATGACGGGTGACAGTTGCTAAAACCACGGGGCCAGGGGAAAGAGCTGTGGCAGTGCTACATATTAATACTCAGTGTGTGTGAGTACTAACACACAGAGAGGGAAAGAGGAGCCACTCCTGGGTACGAGTCAGGGAAACCTCAGAAAAGGAGGCCAGAGCCTGGTCCTGGCAGAAAACAGATGGCTCAGTCCAACAGGAGCACAAAGAAAAGAGAAGACAGAGGCCACTGACAGCAGTGCAGCAAAGAATCGGGCAGCCCAGGCAACAGCAGGGAGCCAGGGAGCCATACCACCACCAGGCCTGAAGGACACAGGGGAAAATCTGAAAGAGCTGTGGTCTTCGGAAGCAGAGAAACCCAACAAATCACAAGCAGCTCATGGTGGGGAGGGGGGCACCCCTATCTTCTCACTCTCCTGCAGCTTTCTCAGCTCCTGCTAGCATTTCCCAATGCCTATGCCCAACCAGAAGGCAGAAGGGAAGGGCCAATCACTGCATGCAGCCTCCAGGGTTTCAGACCAGAGGGGAGCCATAGGTTTGGAAGGGTAAACAAAAGATATCCAACCAAAGGACACTGTTGGCTACACAATTTGGTCTCTGTGGCTATCTTCTTGAAAATAGGCAGGGATGATGTATCAAGACCATGAGGAGACCACCACCAGCCCTCTGCAGAGGGGATCAATGCTGTGATGAGGTAGGGGATAAGCTGGGTTAGTGTTAGGAATGTTGGAGCAAGAATGGGCTTGTTCCTGCAGTTTCAGAGGAAGAGTAAACAGGGAGAGGCGGGGACGACATAGGAACTCTCAGAGGCTGAGGGCAACTCCAAGGGGTTGCCTGAAAACCAAAATCCAGAGACACAAGCCATGAACCACCTGGGAAGTTGAGTACAGCCTAGGGTAAATTCCTATGAGTGGGTTACTGCTTGTTTCAACAGGCCACTGTGGGCCTGTCGGCCACAAGTGTGGCAACACCCTCCTATGTGAAGAAGTCCTAAAGCCACCACAAGATGTCTTCCCAAGAACAAAAGGAGCTTCTTCCTCAGGGACTCTGATACTTAGATCCTTAGCCATTTGACGGCAAAAATTTTCAGATTAGTGGAGTTACCTACGCCTGTGGTGCAGTAGAGAGAATTGTCAACATCAAAACCTCAGTCATACATTGACATGAATCCACCAATTCATGTCAATGTATGGCAAAACCAATACAGAATTGTAAAGTAAAATAAAAAATAAATTAAAAAAATAAAAAATAAAAAAAGTCCAATTTAAAATGAAAAAAAAATAAATAAAAAAAATGAAAAAAAAAAAAAAAAACCCTCAGTCATTCATGAGTGATTTCGTTCAAATTTGAGGTACCCCAGACTAGGCTGAGGATAAACAAAACTGCAGGGAAATGCTTTAACTCCAGAAGAGATCAAAGTCTACCCAGTGCTTTAGGGGCAGTGATCTACCTGTGAATAACAGGTATGCAAACAGCAATTCATCTCTCTCTGTTCCATGGGACCTGAATGAGGCAATGCTTTTCCTTCAAATGACAGTTCTCCTTTGTATGAACCTGGAGAAGACTATAGGAGAATATCTAGGCTTTTAGCTTTGTTTACCTTGAAGTGAGTGTGTTATTACTTTCATAATAAATTATAAATGGAGGAAGGTTTCATATAAGCAAATCTGCAATGCATTTCCTCAAAAAGACATTTATACAAATAAAAATTTTCATCAACAAAGACATAGGTATCTAAAAGCTTGACTTGATGCTTTGTTTGACCTGTGCACCCAGATGCCCTGCGCAGGCCTCAAAAGTGGAGGACAGAGCGCTGGTTTAAAAGGAATGAGAACTGCTAGCTTTCTCACTCTAGAGTTTTGAGACTTGAATTCTTTTCAAATTGCTCATTGTAACTCTGCTAATCACTTTAGCTCCCTGAACTACAGCTTCTTGACAAGTAAAATAACAATATGTGCCCCACAGGTTGTTGCCAGGATTTCAAAAGCATGTGTGTAACGTTATTACAGCTCCCTCCTGCCCTTTAAAAACACAGGAAACTGTAGGTTAGTAATTTCCCATTATTTGTTAAATTTATAGGTGTAGCTCCCACTTACATGGAAAAAATATATATTTTAAAAGCCTCCCTATATCTAAATTCCTCGTGAACCTTTATTTTACCTGAGACAGCAGTCTAAGAAGGTAAACAAAGGTTATAATTAGGCTCAGATTTGGGAGTATTAAAATCATCTTGGCAAGTTGGATTTCTGCTGCATTCTTGTCCTCCCTGGATTAGTCTCCGAAAGAACAGAACAAAAGAAAAAGTTTTAATTGACGTAATTTATGGCATTCCATTTCCTTTCCAGACTGCATTTGATGAGCAGGAATTGGGTTTCAAGGCTTAATGGTTGGGTTTGAAGAAAATTCCTTTCAGTTTGTAATGAAGGCTTAAAACAGCAGAGTGAGTATACACTGCAGTTCTGTCATGCATTGGGGATGATTTTTTAAAATAACTTTACTCCAACTGGCGTCTGTTTCTTCATACCCCGTTCCTCTCCTTAACAAAGTTGGAGCTGTTCCTAGGCTCATAGCCCTGAGCAATGTCACCATCACATATGGTAGCAACTGCGAGGGGTGAGCCGTCTTCACAAAGGAGGCAGAAAACTCTCAGGAGGCCAGAAAGAGGAGCAGCGGGACACTTGCCTTATCTACTACCCCCATTAGATGGGAAATCAGGAGCCCCACACTTTAATCTCAGTTAACTCATCTGTAGGCTTCCCTGGTGGCACAGATGGTAAAGAATCTGCCTGCAATGCTAGAGACACGAGTTCGATGTCTATGTCGGGAAGATCCCCTGGAGAAGGGAACAGCAACCCACTCCAGTCTTGCCTGGAGAATCCCATGGACAGAGGAGCCTTGTGGGTTACAGTCGACAGGGTCAAAAAGAGTAGACTCATCTGTAAATAGATTCAATTTTCCCTGACCTCTTGAATACTACAAGTTTATGATTCCTCCCAGACATTCCCCTTAAAATGCTGAAAAACTCTTGCTTAGTTACCCTAATAAAGGAAAGATGAAATGCGAGAGAACATTTGCACACGAGGCATATACCCACAAATGTTCTGTAAACTTACTTTTCCAAACGGAAAGAATACAATAACTGTATCATAAAAATGCCCTCCAGGTAGAGTATATGAGTTTCTATAGCTGCTGTAACGAATTGCCACAATGTTAGTGGCTTACAACACCACATATGTATTCTTCTGCAGTTCTGCAAGTCAGAAGTCCAGCCTCAGTTCCTCTGGACTAAAGTCAAAGTGTCAGCAGGCCTGGTTCTTTCTTAAGACTCTGAGGGAAGAATCTGTTTCATGTTTTTCAGCAACCTGTGTTAAAGCCCCTTCTGGGATTATCTTCTTTCATCTTCAAAGCATATTGTTGTTGTTTAGTTACTAAGTCATGTCCAGCTATTTATGACTAAACAAAAATAGCCCACCAGGCTCCTCTGTCCATGGATTTTCCCAGGCAAGAATATTGGAGTAGGATGCCATTACCTGCTCCATGGGATCTTTCCAACACAGGGATCAAATCTGAATCTCGTGCATTGCTTACCACTGAGCCACCAGGGAAGCCTCTCAAAGTACATTACTCACTCCAATTGCTGCTTCTACAATCATACCTCCTTTTCTGTGGTTTTCTCCCTGTCTTTTCCTTCCCCTAAGGACCCTTGTGGTTACATGATTTGGCTCACCTGGATAATCTAAGATACTCTATTTCCCATCACAAAATCCTTCATCACACTATTTTTGCCATCTACAATTACATGGCACAGTACAGGATTAGAATATAAACAATGTGGGGTTATGACTCACCCTACTATCGGTGGCATATTTGTGATTATCATTTTTAAGACTTTCTGCTGGAATTCTGTATTCAGGGTGTTGAAGGTCCAAAATCCAACCTGCCTTTTCCCTCTCTTTCCCTGGGCTTCCTCTTAGCAGTGGAAACAGACTGGGGAAATGGAAGCCATTAGTTCAACTGAAGAGGCTGGGCTTCCTCTTAACTAGTCTTAGCAGCCCGGGCCAGACCTACAACAGCAAAGTCATCAAATCGTGCCTTTGTTACAGATACGCTCCCCTCTTTGAACTGCCACCCTCTTCCTACTGCTTCTCTCCAAAGAAGAGGAAGTTTAAGTCACAAGTTCTCTGTGCTACCTGCACCAGCCCTCTGCACTATTCAAAAATTTCTATTTCCTACTTCCAACCTAACAATTCAGGGGCAGCAAGGGTTGGTTACATGATGTTTGGTACATGATGGTTAGAGTTGCTGATTCAAAGAATTAATGTACAGATTTTCATTTTTTTAGGTACAGATGTTTTGTCATTCCCAAAGAATCTAATTGGCTGGAAACTTTAAAGAGGACCACCTGAATATATGCTCTTTTAATTTCAGAGGTCCCAGCTCCTTCCCATTCATGGAGTCAGAAGTGCATCTGAGTATCACTAGGATGCTTATTCTCTACCTGGATCCACCACCCAAAAAGTCCTCTGGAGCTTGAGAACAAAGCAAACTTCCAACTGCCTCCTGGGCAGATTCTCCTTAACAAAGATACTGCTTTATCTCTCTCTGATCCTCAAATACGTAAAAGATTAAAAATGTGGTGAAGAAAACACAGCACAAAACATATCAATGTTTAGAGGCTTCCCATAATTTGCTTCCTTTGTAGGGATGACCTGTATTCTTTTCACCTAAAAAACTCTAAATCAAATAAAAATTTCTTTTCTGAATTTTAGAAAATATACAATCTAAGTAGGTGAAGAGTAAGTCAACTCAAAGGGCTTCCCTGATAGTTCAGTGGTAAAGGACCTGCCTGCCAATGCAGGAGACATGGGTTTGATCTCTGGGTCAGAAAGATTCCCTGGAGGAGGAAATAGAAACCTACTCAAGTATTCTCGCCTGGGAAATCCCATGGACAGAGGAGCATGGGAGGTTACAGTCCATGGGGTCACAGAAGAGTCAGACACGACTTAGTGATTAACCAACAACACCAAAGTCAACTCAAAAGGTCTTCTCTTTTTCCATATGGAGTGCTTTATGGACTGTGGGTAAAAAAAAATTTTTTTAATCATGTAAAATCCAGAGTCAGATTAATAAAACTACATAATAGTGATACCAGAAATCAGTTCAGATACTAACATTGGTTCCTGAAAATCAATCAAATGGCCCTTAAATTTCTTCAATAATTACATCTTGAAAGGCGAGGGCTATTTTCCATTACTTTATTCCTTTAGGGAACAATTATCTTAATCTACTGTGATCTCTGTATGAATGGAGATCAGCCATGTTTACTTTGGAAAAACATCACTCACTGTGTCTTAGGCAAAATTAAAGTCTTTTCGTGTCAATTCTACACCATGGCTGCATAGTACTCCCTCATATAGCAGTTAAGATCATCCATATACCATATACAAATAGCTGAGAAAAGAAGTGAAGCTGAAGGCAAAGGAGAAAAGGAAAGATATATCCATCTGAATGCAGAGTTCCAAAGAATAGCAAAGAGAGACAAGAAAGTCGTCCTAAGTAATCAATGCAAAGAAATAGAGGAAAACAATGGAATGGGAAAGACTAGCGATCTCTTCAAGAAAATTAGAGATACCAAGGGAATATTTCATGTAAAGATAGGCACAATAAAGGACAGAAATGGTATGGACCTAACAGAAGCAGAAGATATTAAGAAGAAGTAGCAGGAATACATAGAAGAGATATACAAAAAAGATCTTCAAGACCCAAACCACCACCATGGTGTGATCATTCACCTAAAGCCAGACATCCTGGAATGCGAAGTCAAGTGGGCCTTAGGAAGCATCACTATGAACAAAGCTAGTGGAGGTGATGGAATTCCAGTTGAGCTATTTCAAATCCTAAAAGATAATGCTGAGAAGGTACTACACTCAATATGCCAGCAAATTTGGAAAACTCAGCAGCAGTGGCCACAGAACTGGAAAGGGTCAGTTTTCATTCCAGCAAATTTGGAAAACTCAGCAGCAGTGGCCACAGAACTGGAAAGGGTCAGTTTTCATTCCAATCCCAAAGAAAGGCAATGCCAAAGAACGTTCAAACTACCACACAACTGTACTCATCACACACGCTAGCAAAGTAATGCTCAAAATTCTCCAAGCTAGGCTTCAACAGTATGTGAACTGAGAACTATCAGATGTTCAAGCTGGATTTAGAAAAGGCAGAGGAACCAGAGGTCAAATCACCAATATCCTTTGGATCATAGAAAAAGCAAGAGAGTTCCAGAAAAACACCTATTTCTGCTTCATTGACTATGCTAAAGCCTTTGACTGTGTGAATCACAACAAACTGTGGAAAATTCTTAAAGAGATGGGAATATCAGACCACCTTACCTGCCTCTTAAAAAATCTGTATGCAGGTCAAGAAGCAACAGTTAGAACCGGACATGGAACAATGAACTAGTTCAAACTTGGGAAAGGAGTACATCACGGCTGTATATTGTCACCCTGCTTATTTAACTTCTATGCAGAGTACATCATGTGAAACACCGGGCTGGATAAATCACAAACTGGAATCAAGATCGCCAGAAGAAATATCAATAACCTCAGATATGCAGATGACACCACCTTTATGGAAGAAAATGAAGAGGAACTAAAGAGTCTCTTGAGGAAGGTGAAAGAGGAAAGCAAAAAAGCTGGCTTAAAACTCAACATTCAAAATACTACGATCATGGCATCTGGTCCCATCACTTCATGACAAATAGATGGGGAAACAATGGAAACATTGACAGACTTCATTTTCTTGTGCTCCAAAATCATTGCAGATAGTGACTGAAGCCATGAGATTAAATGACATTTGCTTCTTGGAAGAAAAGCTATGACCAACCTAGACAGCATATTAAAAAGCAGGGACATTATTTTTCCAACAAAGGCATGATTTTTCCAGTAGTCATGAATGAATGTGAGAGCTAGACCATAAAGAAAGCTGAGCACCAAAGAATTGATGCTTTTGAACTGTGGTGTTGGAGAAGACTCTTGAGAGTCCCCTGCAAGGAGATCAAACCAATCCATGCTAAAGGAAATCAACTGTGAATATTCATTAGAAGGAGTGATGGTAAAGCTGAAACTCCAATACTTTGGCCACCTGATGTGAAGAGCTTACGCACTGGAAAACACCCTGATGCTGGGAAAGCTTGAGGAGGAGAAGGGGATGACAGAGGATGAAATGGTTGGATACCATCACCAACTCTATGGATATGAGTTTGAGCAAGCTCCAGGAGTTGCTGATGGACAGGGAAGTCTGGTGTGCTGCAGTCCATGGGGGTCACAGAGTCGGACATGCCTGAACAATTGAACTGAACTGATACTGTATACAGGGAATTCTCATTATTTGTGGTAGTTGTGTTCTATAAAGTCTCCACAACATTCACTTAGTAAATACTGAGCCACTGCTCCTAAGGGAAATTTAGGGCAAGGTACCTGTAGCCTCTGGTATTAACGTTTTCATCAATGAATCAATTACCTTGTCTTTTGTGTTTCTGTTGGGAAGATCCCCTGGAGAAGGAAATGGCAACCCACTCCAGTACTCTTGCCTAGAAAATTCCACAGATGGAGGAGCCTGGTGGGCTACAGTCCATGGGGTCGCAAAGAGTTGGACACGACTGAGTGACTTCACTTCACTAAAAGTGTTAGTCATTCAGTCATGTCCAACTCTTTGCAACTCCATGGATTGTAACCCACCATGTACCTCTGTCCACGGGATTTCCCAGACAAGAATATTGGAGTGGGTAGCTATTTCCTTTTCCAGGGGATCTTCCCAAACCAAGGATTGAACCCAGGTCTCTTGCATTGCAATTGTATTCCTTACCATCTGAGCCACCAGGACTCCTTATTTGATATACACTGTATATTCATTAACCCTGAACCCACAGCCAGCAGCACAATATGGAATCAATGCCTGAATGAAACTTCTGACACATGGAAGGCACATCTCCGTAAGGCACATCATTAGACTTCCTGCTTAGGATACTAGACTGCACTTCAGCAGGAATCTGGAAGAGCACTCTGAAAAGTGAAATCACCACCAAAAAGCACAAAGATGTGAAAAACATGGTCCTAAACAGACTTGTTTACAGAAGGAGAAGTGAAACTAGAGAGCAGATCATCATTATGCTTGATTTCAGCCAGGAATATGTGAGTCAAGCAACTCAAATTTTCCGCCACTCTGCTGGTACCCTAAATAACCATTAAAAGTGCCATGAGTATTGATTTGGGGGTTACAAATAAAATGTTAGTGAGTGGGTGAATTCACAAATGCAGAATCCACAAATAAAAAGAATTGACTGTGTACCACATCTTGCAGGAGACACTTTCAACCTCGTTATCCTTAGGCACCTCTAAGTCACTCCCTGGTACATGGTGAGGTCTCCTGGTTTCTAAGGTCCAGGGACTGACCCTGTTTTATGACATATTATTGCCCAGCAATCATGCAGCAAAATTCCTAGCTGCCAGAGACACAGCACTCAGTTCATGTTTGTTAAATTAATCACACCAGTCTGGCTGACCCTAAAGGAAGCTTTCGTCATTCCTCCTTGAAATCAGTGTTACAAAACAATTCTATATTACTTCCAATACCCAAAGTACCAAGCATCATTAATCTTAAAGAATGGTAGCCCAGAATGAAGAAATAACATATCCCCATGAAATAAGATGACATTTGCCTCCAACTCCTCAGTTTGCCCAGTAACACTGGGAACATTCATACAAACAACTAAGGAAGCCCCCATCACTACTTGAGGCAGAAAGGAAGGGAAAGTGTGAGGTTAAAGAGATGAAAATCCAGAGTAAATCAAAGTAGCCAGGTCACTAGGTTCCAGCCACAGGGACAGTAAGAGCAGCCTTGGCTAGGCAGTGACACCTTGTCCAGAGCAGTGTTTCTCGAGTGTACACCTGAGGAGCTAGAGAGACTATTAAAATACACAGATTTCATGTTCTACACCAGACCAACTACAGGAGAATTTCTAAGGGTGGATCTAGAGAGCTGAGTTCTCACAAGCTCCCTGTGGATGTTCATGGAGATCAGTGCTTGGGAGTTGCTGCTCCATCTAGAGAATGGTTAGTAAGAAGACACAAGTGTTGGGGTTTTGTGAGAAATTTGGGTCCAACGGTCCAATCCACTTACTACCAGGTAACATGGAGCCCTCAATTTTCCATAAATATGAAAGTAATATCAGGCTGGCCAAAAAGTTCATTCGTGTTTCCCTGTGTGATATTATGGAAAACCTGAACAAACGTTTTGGCCAACCCCAGGTAACACTTGGGCTTCCCAGGTGGTGCTAGTGGTAAAGAACCCACTTGTCAATGCAGGTTGATGTAAGAGACAGGGGTTCAATCCCTGGGTTGGGAAGATCCCCTGGAGAAGGGCATGGCAACCCACTCCAGTATTCTTGCCTGGAGAATCCCATGGACAGAGGAGCCTGGCGTTCAAAGGGCTGCACAGAGTCAAACACAATTGAAGCAACTGAGCACAGCACAGCACACATGTAATATGCAGTTCACAGGGTTGCCAAACTGGAACACTAGTGATATTTGGGGCTAGATAACTGTTTTCAGTGAAGGCTGTCCTGGGCACAGTAGAATGGTTGGTGGCAACCACAGCCTCTACAATAGTCATCCCAGTAAAAAATTATTTCCAGATATTGCCAAAGTTTCCCCTGGGGAGAGAAAGGAGCAGAGTCACTGCTGGTTAAGACTCACTGTTTTAAAAGATTGTTGAATCTAATAAATTTGGCTGGGGTCTGACATATGGTAGGCTATCAATAAATGTTTATTATCTTTCTTATCTCTCAACTCACAATGAATGCCCAGAGAAGAGCACTCTGACAGTTTTCATTAAGGTCCTCCGTGCTTTCTGCATTTTTGACACCTCCATTGATTCACATCAGTGGCACCTTAAACCTTGGCTTTGTAGTCAGTTAAGAAGAGCAGGCATTAGGCTATAAGTTTAACTTGGCTTTGTTCTTGTTGTTCAGTCACTAAGTCGTATCCAACTCCTTGTGACCCCATGAACTGTAGCACACCAGGCTTCCTTGTCCTTCACTCTCTCCTGGACTTTGCTCAAACTCATGTCCATTGAGTCAGTGATGCCATCCAACCATCTCAACTTCTGTCACCCCTTTCTCCTCTTGCCTTCAGTCTTTCCCAGCATCAGGGTATTTTCTAATGAGTTGGTTCCTTGCATCAGGTGTCCAAAGTACTGGAGCTTCAGCTTCAGCATCAGTCCTTTTAATGAATATTCAGGGTTGATATCCTTTAAGATTGACTGGTTTGACCTCCTTGCTGTCTAAGGGACTCACAAGAGTCCTCCAGCACCACAGTTCGGAAGCATCAGTTCTTTGGCACTCAGCCTTATTTATGGTCCAGGTCTCAGGTCCATACATGACTAATGGGAAAACCATAGCTTGGACTATACGGACCTTTGTCAGCAAGGTTTTATTCTTAATACTGCAAATTTTCAGAAGCAGTTGGTTGAGTCTTAACTTTACAGTTCATAAACATCATATGTAGAGGGGTGAAAGTGGGGTGAAAGCTCAGAGCCCTTAGTTCACTCTTAGAATTAATTTGACAACAGGTCTTTCATAGGCTAATTCTCCAGCTCTTTAATCAAAGCACTAAAAGACTGGAGTGCATGGCCCCAAGGACTTCTCATCCTCAGCAAGTCAAGATTCTTCATCCATGAAACAGAGGCTAAGCTAAAGTTTCAAGCTCCTCTAAAATTCCGTATGCTTTAAAAAAATTCTATAATTCCAACTAACTCCTAATATATTCTTCTAATTCGTCAATAATTTCATATTTTTAGTGTTAAAATTTAACAGTTAGGATATTTTAACATTCACTAAATAAATATTTCATCAAAGTAACAGTTCTTTTTCTTTCTTTCTCTCTTTTCTTAGCCACACCGTGTGACTTGTGAGGTCTTAGTTCCCTAACGCAGGAACTGAACCTGGGCCCTTGGCAAAGAAAACACAGAGTCTTAACCACTGGACCACCAGAGAATTCACCAAAGTAACAATTCTTGAACATCTGCTTTGTGAAAAGCAACACCAAAAAAAGATAGGACATGGTCTCTGACCCCAAAATGGAGAGGCAGACACATAGAACAAACACCAGAAAAAAAAAAAAAATGAAATATATGCTCTGTGCAAATGCAATAACAGTATATCTGAGATGGGAAAAAGATGAACTAACATTAAATAGTTAATAAGAATTCATCATATCTGAGAGAAAGAAATGGCTGAAAACAGAACAGTTGGGAAAGAAAGAAAAGGATTCTTGCTTGGCCTTCCAGACTTGGGGACAAACAACACAAAGATCAATTCAAGGCATGCTGGAAGCTGCAAGTTACAGCATTCCCACCACTTTTTCATAAGAGGAAACATCTCCCCTTGAAGTATAGCCACTTTGAGTGATGAAAGATACGACTATAGAGGTAAATACACTGGATAATTAGAAACAGCAATTTGCTAGAAGTTTCATCAAATTAATGCCTCACTGACTTCTTTGGCAGCTACTTGTCTGGATAAAAAATATAATTCTAGGGCCATAGCAAACTTGGATGTATTACTTTCTTGAATAAATTGATCACATCAGTATTGCAGCAATCCCTTTATTTACTTCAAAATAATACAGGGAAAAGTTGAAAGACAGCCTCCAAGTATGTATTAGAAGTTACTCTCTGATTTTCTTTTAACTTCAGCATATTCTTTCTCTACTCAGACCTGCCTGGCTTTCCATAATAATCAGCATTGCTTCCCTGGGAGAAAAATTTCAGTAATAACATATGGCGGGGCGGGGCCTTGTCAGTAACTCCGTATCATGCGTGTGTTTAACATGAGGCACAGACTCATGCCTCTCAGAAACTTAGAGTGAATTATTTGTGGCTGAACACATGCTGTGTCCAAGAAAAGAGCTCTGTTCATTTTTGGTTGACTTGATATCTATTTAGAGTGGTAAAAAAGTCACAACAAAAATAAGGTTCTACAAAGGGCTAGAAACTGACTATTGACGATACTGCTTCATCATCCCAAGTGAAATTCACATTACATCAGCAATAAGATAAGACCAACTTTCAATTTCTTCACATTGAATAAGCAGGTGGTGGTGTATGGGGAGGGGAGGGAGGGTTCTCGCTATCTATATTTCTATAAAGAAATTGCATCTACAGACTAAATGATTGTATCACCTCAAAATTCACATTAAAACCTAATGGCTAATGTGATTTGGGACCTCTGGGAGATGATTAGGTCATACGGCTGAACGGAATCATTACTTTATAGAGACTTGAGAGCTCCCTCATTCCTTCTGCCACGTGCAGACAAGGCAAGAAGACAGGTGTCTATGAACCAGGAAGCAGGCCCTAACCAGACACTGAATCTGCTGGTACCTTGATCTTGGACTTCCCAGCCTCCAGAACTCTGAGAAATAGATGTCCGTTGTTCATAAGCCACCCACTCTCTGGTATCCTAACAGAGATAAGGCATTCAGGGAGCTCTCTCTGCATATCCCTAAGTATCCTGTACCCAGGTGGCATTAGTGGCAAAGAAACAGCCTGCCAATGCAGGAGAAATGAGAGACAAAGGTTTGATCCCTGGGTTGGGAAGATCCCCTGGAGAGGGACATGGCAACCCACTCCAGTATCCTTGCCTGAAGCATCCCATGGACAGAGGAGCCTGGAGGGCTACAGTCCATAGGGTCAGAAAGAGTCGGACACGACTGAAGCATACACGTACAACTTAGCACACACGTACAACTTAGCACACACGCACACACGTACCCTGTGACCCCCATCACAAGGGGAAAATGCAAGCTGAAGGCACTAGAGCCCTTCTCCAACTGTTTTAGTAGTTCTTAATTCATACAACATCATCAGAGTCACATTTCCTAAGTGTTTACCATGTGCCAGGTACAATTAAAAGCACTTTTCAAGTATTAAATTATGGAAATAATTTCTGTTTTCCCAACCACACAGGTCTGATCACACATGGCACCGTCATTGATCCTAATGGACTCTTTCTTTTCTTAATCAAGTCAATGCTATGACAATTCTGAAGGAAGTGGAAGTCTGGGTATCATGCCAGCACACAAATAATCTCATGGGTCTCTTCATAAGGGAATATGAGTTAAGCCAAAAAAACTGGCATATTGCAAGTACTAGATATTTCAAAATACTCAATGTTACTTTATTTTGACCATTTACTGATTTGCACCATTCTTAGTTTATAAAAATTGCTTTCATTCTCTGTAGACAAATGCCCTACAGTCGTGTCCTTCCCAAAGAATTCATTTCTTTCTCATATAAACAGATCGAAAACAGAAAGCCAAGAAATGTCACCATTCCATGAAGGGACAGCAAGCTAAGGGGACCTTCAGAGGTGATCATCTCTTGGAGACATAATTACTCACAGAAGCCACAGTTGTTCTTCAGCTAGGAAGATCATATGAGCCACAGCTCGTAAAGCCTAAAATCCCCAAACTAATAGAACTCATTTATCACTTGCCACTGATTCCCCACTGGTAAAACTAGATTACTCTGAAATGACAGTCCCAAGAGGAATTGTGAGAGTCAACTAGAAAACCAATCCATCAAAAAATACGCCGCCACTGAGTGACGGAAGGTGGGGTACAGTAAATACATTTAAAGAGGATTGTCCTTAACCTCAAGGAAGTTTCAATACAGTTGAAAGAAGTTAAGACACAGAAATATTTCTAAGGTATTTTAACAGTAAGCTGTTTACCAGAAAGAATGGCAAAGAGCATCCCAAATGAACACTGACCTATTAATTTCCTGCACTCCTTCTTTCATCTTCTTATTTGTTTGGGTTCTTCCCAAAGCAGGGTCTAAAGTACGGTCAAGGACTCAGGGAAAAGATAATTCATTTGGAAGAGGTCCCTCAAAGCATGAGTGATTGGGAGGGAAAAATGACAGAAAGACAGAGGAAAAGCCAGTAAGAAGATGAGTTACAAAGATCAGGGTCAGTTAGGGCTGTTTGCCAGTGGGACCTCTCAGAAGCAGAGAATACCTCCCAGAATATTCATCTGCAGGGCTACAGGCTGAAGCTATTGGTCAAGAATTTCCGGGGGCCATAAACCATAATACTTATAAGCTGCATTTGCCTGCTGGCCAAGCTGACCTCAGTGGTCTGAGAAGGTCCTGAGATAGGAAGTGAAAAGAGGCTTCCTGGTGATTAAGGTGAAGTACTGTTAATGTTGACTCTGAGCTTGCATGAATCCTGAAACATCGAACCCTTGAAAGAAGTACCTGGAAGCAGAGGTAGGTGAAGGAGAAGTGATATAAACCATCGAAAGCACCTGTTACCCAGTCCTGCTCTAAAAGCGTTGTGTGACTCCCCTGCTCACCTGTGAATATTCAATCCACTCTCTACTCTCATTCTCCTTTGTCTCAGGCCTTCTTACTTGGATGTACGTATCTGAAATAAACTACATTTTCTATCCAACAAATGCTTAACTTCTGAGCTTTCCCACTTTAAAATTCCTTCACGATGCCATGTATCATTTTTTTTAAATTATTCAATTAATATAATACTGATATGCTAGGATCCTTTGGAGAAATAAAGATGATGGTGATGACAATCATGACGATGATGGTGACGACGGTGATGATGAATATAACAATAACTACCAATTATTAACATCTTCTTATGTGCCAGTCCTTTACATATATGAGCACATTAAATCTCCATGACAACTCTTTGAACCATCTACCCTATTTTACAGATGTTTTTCCACTGATATATAAAGAAATTCAGTAACTCGCCCAAGATCACACAAAAATTAAGCAGAGGAGTCAGGATTTGAACCTAGACAATTTGACTCCAAGAGCCCAGACTAACACTGCAGGAAGGATGGGTTGGGAGGAGAGATAAAATAACCACAGTGAAGCAATAAGCATGGTTATGTATGGTTAGTCACTCAGTCATGTCCAACTCTTTGCAATCCCATGGACTGTAGCAAGGTTAATGAAGTAAAAACAATGAGCTGCCTGTAAAAACATAAGGATAAAGGGAACTTTTGCAAAGTTCTGCAAAACCTCACCTAAAACATCCAGAATATACTATCACCAGAATCTCACCCACATTTCTGCTCCACTTTGTCACAATCATTGGCCACCCCACTCCGTTTTTCAAACCCTCCTTCCTGGCAACAGATTTTTACTCATTTTTCACTTCAGTTTCAAAAAGTCTACAAATAACACCTATGGAATTCCATGATTTCATTTAAATTCTACAGGGAAAAAACTCTCCTTCAAGCCCTAAAAGATGATGTTTGAGTTTCCAGAAATTATTATTCGAAATCCTTCATCTACCATTTCTGAGGATCAATGTTGCTGTGATGTGCTCACTCATGTCTGACTCTTTGCAACCTCATGGACTGCAGCTGGCCAGGCTTCTCCATCCATGGATTCTTCAGGCAAAAATACTGGAGCAGGTTGCTATTTCCTCCTCCAGGGGATCTTCCAGACCCAGGGATAGAACCCGCATCTCTTGCATCGCCTGCATTGACAGGCAGATTCTTTACCAAATCAGAGAATATATGAAAGTGTAGTGTGTAACCACTACTAACAGTACTATAAAATATATGCCCATGGACACCATCAAGATAAAGTTCAAGAAACCAATTCAAAAACAAAAGGAAATCTCTAAATTTAGCTCAGGGTTTTAACTCTGAACACTAAGATGAAGGATAAAATAAAAGGTATAATAAAAGTATGTACTGATTATTCCAGAGTATATAATTATTTAATATTTCATGGGGTCGCAAAGAGTCGGACACAACTGAGTGACTAAACTGAACTGAAAGACTTCTAACAAGGTTTCACATCAAAGACTAAGAACAAATCAGCAAGGGTCCAGAACACTTTAATTATTCATTCAGTAAACTTTCTGAGTTAATATTATGTTCTAGAATAGATGCTTTACTGCCCTAGATACTACATATGCTATAATCAATAAGACATGGTTGTTATAAATAAGGAATGGTCCCTGAGATTAAAAAAAAGAAGAAATGAGCCTTTCTCTAGATGAAAATAACACACAGATTCCCAGGACCTGAGAGTGGGAACAATTTTCTTTCACATTTTTAAATGTTACTTTAACAAATTTTAACATTGTTCTGATTTTTTGAATACACCAGACAACATTCACTTCCCTGGGCAATAAAATGCCAGCCTAACAAAAAATCTCAGAAGCTCAGTGACAACGCAGACAACTGGTAGACAAGAAATAACAAGCAGACTTTCGTACATTTAGGAAAATTCAACCGAAATTATATGTGGAAGATGACATGTGTTTGGACCTACAGAAGCAACCAGACAGTCACTGCGTGTTGGTCTGCTAGTGTTAGTTGCTCAGTTGTGTCCGACTCTCTGCCACCCCACTGACTGCAGCCCGCCCGGCTCCTCTGTCCAAGGGATTTTCCAGGCAAGAATACTGGAGTGGGTTGCCATTTCCTTCTCCACGGGATCTTCCTGACTCAGGAACTGAACGTGGGTCTCCTGCACTGCAGGCAGATTCTTTACCATCTGAGCCACCAGGGAAGCCCCCTGGTCTGCTAAGGCTGTCATAACAAAACACCACAGGCATAGGGGCTCCATAGTTCTGGTGCCTGGAAAGACCAAGGTCAAGGGTGCACCCAACCAGGTTTCTCTGAAGAGCTCTCTTTCTGGCTTGAAGATGGCTGCCTTCTCACAGTGTACTCACACGTCCTTTCCTGGTACATGAGCGTGGACCTCGGGTAGGGGCAGGGATCAGAGAGCAAGAGGAACACTCTCTGCTGTCACTTCCTCTTCTTATAAAAGCATCATTCCAACCAAATCAGGACCATCCCAGATGGCTCAGCAGTAAAGAATCCCCCTGCCAATGCAGGAGACAGGAGATTCAAGTTCAATTCCTGGGTCAGGAAAATCCTCTGGAGAAGGAAATGGCAACCCACTCCAGTATTTTTGCCTGGAAAATCCCATGGACAAAGGAGCCTGTCTACAGCCTGTGGGATCGCGAGTGGGACAAGACTAAGCTACTAACACTTTTGCTGTCACTTCTACAGAGGCCCTCGAGCCAAATATACTCACATTGGGGGCTGGGGCTTCAACACACAAATTCGGGCAGACAATTCAATACACAGCATCCCTTAAAGTTGTCAACCTAGTATAGTGCTACAGACCAAAAGCACAAAAAAATTGATTTATTCAATCATTAAAATAACATTTATTAAGTATCTGCTTCAGATACTATCTGCTTCAGATACTATCTGCTTCAGATACTATCTTGTGCTGTAAAGAGGAGAGAATGAAAAGAGAGAGGGAGAGGTTAAAGAGCCTGCCTTGACAACAGTATATTCTAGTAGATAGTGGTAAACAGTAAATAACCAAACAATTTAATAAAGACTAACCAGCGGTGAGTGGGGTTGATGGGGGAGGGATCAGGGAGAGGGAACAGTCTCTCTGAGGGAGTGATTTTATATTGAGATCTTGAAAGAAGAGAGAGGTTTCTGGGGAGAGTGTCTCCAGAAAAAAGAATGGACACGCAAAATGAGAGTTAGCACTAAGCTTGGCACATGTGAGGAAAAGAAGTCACAGTGGCTGAGCTACATAAGTGCAGAGGTAAACAATGTGAGATGAGGTCTGAGAAGGAGGTGGGGAGATGTAGATCATGGTAAAGGATTTGCATTTAGACTACTCGCAACAGAGAGGCACTGGAGGGCATTCCACAGGGGAAGGGCCTGAGGTCAGCTGGGTATTCTGTGGCCAGGAAAGGAAATGGCCGGGCAACAGTAGAAAGAGAAAAACCAAGTTAGAAACTACTACATCAGTTCGGCGAAACATGATGGGTATTTAGGAGTAGGGTTGAGGTAATGGACTAGAAAGGACTTAGTATCTGTTTTAGGGAATGGAAGCATAGGATATGAACATGGATTGGAGGGTAGAGTTATTAAAAAAAAAAAAACAAGATTTATCTTAAGCCAAAAATTATATGAGATGGAGGGAAATCGGAAGAAACAGGTTGTGAACAAGTTATGGAATCAAGGATTCTCTCTTGAATTTGTGGAGTCAGAAGCTCCACTAGACATGTAAATTGTTGTCATTCAGCATGTTGGACTCTTTGCGACCCCATGTGCTACAGCACGTCAGGCTTCCCTGTCCTTTACTATCTCCTGGAATTTGCTCAGACTCATGTTCATTGAGTTGGTGATGCCATCCAGCCATCAAATGGAGATGTTCCTTCCGTGTCCACACGGGAGGGACCAGGGATAGAGGAACGCACTGGTGAGTCGGTAGAGATGACATAGCTGGAGCCGCAGAGCTGGATGGGAGCCTAGGCAGAGCCCATATAGAGCTAAAAAGGCAGGTCCACAGCAGCGCCCGAGGCACACTAAGTTCAGAGGAGAAAGAGGCAGCAAACACATCCTCAGGGTGATGAAAACCACGTCCTTACTTTCTCCTCACACCACGTTCTGAACCTGGACTGCTGAGAGCACATTTCCAACCTCCGTACTGAAAAGCAACATGGAAGATTCCAGAAAGTGCAAGAAAAGTGATCAAGAGAGTGAAAGCCGGTCATAGGAACACTAAGGGAAACGATTGAGGCTGCCCAGTATGACCAAAGGAAAGCAAGATGGTGCACTGACTTGCTCATCAATTCCCAACATAACTAAGAAGCAGCACACATCTTACCCCTCAGCTGTGAAAGATTAAACCTAAGTGCGATGAAAATGAAGATATTGTCCACAACTGTGCATTTTAATGAGTTGTGCTACCATCTGTGATCAGATAAATCAGGAGAAGAGAAGCGTACAGGTAAATACATCAGAACTGGAAGCAGATGACGGATATTCCAAGGCAAGCCCCCAGTGACTTCCTGTCTCGTTTAGCACAGACAAGCCCTAAACCCCTCTCTGTGTCTCACTTGCGATTCAATGAAAATGCCACAGTGCCTCTTCACCTGGACAAAGCTAATTAGTTAACAGCTGGAAATAAAACCACATCTGTAGAGCGTGTGCTTCGAGCTGTTTTCCACCTATGGTGCTGTTTTTATGACTGTCCATTCATGCTGCTGCTTTCTTATGGCCACTTATAATTGAGGGCAGTGGGCAGAGTAATGCCAACTATCCACTCAGGGACTGGAACAATGCAGAAAATTCCACATTACAGAGTCAGTATATAGAGGAAATTCAACGTGCAAAACTCTTCGGTGATAGTTTCATGTCATAACTTGGCTGGGCTGGAGTCTCCAGGTATTCTTTCAAACACTAATCTAGGTGTCATGGTGATGGTATTTTGTAGAGATGATTAATATCTACAATCTGTTGACTGAGGAGGTTATGCTCAATAATCTGGGGGCATCAGATCCAAGCAGTTGAAAGGCCTCAAGAGAAGAGCTAAGGTTACCAGAGTCCATGGGCCTAGCCAGAGCTCTCAACCTGCACAGGCTAATTCGGGGTGTGTGTGTGTGTCTGTGTGTGTGTGTGTGTCTGTGTGTCTGTGTGTGTGTGTGTGTGCGTCTGTGTGTGTGTGTGTGTCTGTGTATTCTACTTGTTCTGTTTTTCTGGTGGAACTCTGACTTATACACTTGCCCCTTCTCGTAAAGAAGTCAAGCTTATGTAAATGCATACCACTACAGCTTCCATCTCTCATCTGGGAGACAAAGGCTAACAGTATTGCTGTTGATGGATGATGAAGACCATAGTCAGAAAATTTCCACCTATTAGTCATATTCTCATGTATTTGGCAAATTCAAATTTAGATCTTATTTTATTGTATAGCCCAAAGCACCTCCCTGTGGAATCTCACAAATAGAAACAAGTACAAAATCTAAGGGGCTCCCAGGGGCCGCTAGTGGTAAGGAACCCACCTGCCAATGCAGTAGACATAAGAGACGCAGGTTCAATCCCTGGGTCAGGAAGATCTCCTGGAGGAGGGCATGGCACCCCACTCCAGTATTCTTGCCTGCAGAATCCCATGGACAGGGATGTCTGGTGGGGTATAGTTCATAGAGTCACAAGGAATCAGACACAACTGAAACAATTTAGCATGCATATATAAAAATCTAACGCTGATGCTGTCTGTAAATCAGTTTTAGTTCCATGAGTTTAGTCCCTTGAGCTCTCCCCTGAGAAATACCTGAGCAGACAGTGACCATCTGGGGCTCTATGCTTTGGAGACAAAGTTTGATGGAGTGATTCCCTCTCCAAAGAGCAAATAGCTAGTTCAGTTTTCTGCCTATCACCCCTCCTCGCCTGTGTAAGGGAAGTCTACAAATCATCATCCTAACCAATGGGAAGGGCAGGTGTAAGAGTGACTTCATCCTCTGGTTGGTCGCCCTGGTGACCAAAATGACAAGGCCTGAGGCTCCCTCCCCTCTCACCATTCCATGTATGTCCCTTCTCAAACATCACACTCAGTTAAAGTTTCATTTTTCTAGTAGAGGAACACAGTGAGAAACACACAAGTAGTCTTGCAGCTCTGTTTGGACCTCCAACATCAAAAAGGAAGCTGAGCTCATGTGTTCCTTTCAGCTCTCCTGTCCACCTTTTGTATATAGAACTGACCACAGTTTCTCTTTATGTGCACCAACATTTTCACTTGTGCATTCATTCACTCAGAAATATTTGTTGAGTACTTTGGAAGAAACCTAAGTAAATCAGTCCAGATTTTAGGCTCAAGGATTTGAAGAGTAGCTAGGTACACATATTATTGTAATACAAGTTGGCATAAAATAAACAAAAATTCTGCAGGAGTTTAGACATAGTTAGCCATGGTGAAGGTGATAGGATGAAAAGAGGAACACAGAACAGTTATGGCATGATATACTGAGAGCTTTTACCCCATGGGAGACAGCCACCAAACTCAGATCTTCTTGTTATTTTTATATTTAGTTGCCACCAGAAAAGTAATTAATCAGAACACAATTTTGATATGGTCTATAGGGAAATCACCAAAGAATAGGACTGTGACACCATTTGTAGAATAATTTGAGTCACTTTGCATATTGCTGCTCTGGTCTGGCTGACAAATCTGGGATGAAAAAAATATACTAGTCTATCTTTAAATCTACATCTATATAAAGAGACAGGGCAAGAGCCCAAGAAGGTCCTGACCTGGCAAATGCTAATAAGCCTCATGTGATCCAAGCTTAGTTGGCTGGTTTCAAATTAATAGACTTTCACAGAGTTCACAAGTGACAGGTTTTATGATAAATAGAGTACTTCAGTAAAAATGCTATTAAATATATGTGAAGCCTTGAACAGATGGCATTTATAATAGATATCCCTGATAACTGATCACCATTTAGCATTCTCTGGCCCAGCCTCATATCAAGGTTTCATGATTCGAAAAGGCGAAAAAAAAAAAAATGTATGAGCAAGATCTTAATTTCCCAAGCAGTCTGTCAAACAGCTGTTTCTCACTGCTCTATAAAATCAGCCATTCATCAAAGCTGTTTTTAAGGAAAGGTAAAATTAAATTTATATATGAATCTTCTGCAAGTTGAACCATAGGTTACTAATATCCTGACCTATTTATTCTCAAAACCCCAAGTTTCCAATGTTACTGAAGAGTTACGTATCTTACCAGATCATCCTCTCTCTCCCATGGGCAGCTGTAGAATGTTTAACTTAGGAGTTAAGATCCTTTAGGAGTCATGAGGCCCAAGAAAGCAACTCAGATCAGCAGGTTAATAGGACAGGGTCAGCAGAGAGGACAGCCTCCAAGGGACCCACAGATATATTTTCAATAGAAAATGCCAAATTAAGCCTGGACTTGAAATGTGGGTCATCAGGATAGAAACAAGAAATGAAGACATGGAAATCATAAGGCAGATGAGTCTAAATCAAGGGCTGATGATTTTTAAGAAGTGGACAAATTTTATTAGCAGTCTATGCGTCAGAGATTTTGCTTCTCCTGACCTGCCTTAGGACATCCCAGGTGGCGCTAGTGGTAAAGAACCCACCTGCCAGTGCAGGAGACTTAAGAAATGCTGGTTCGATCCCTGGGTCGGGAAGATCCTCTGGAAAAGGGCATGGCAACCCACTCCAGTATTCTTGCCCGGAGAATCCCATGGACAGAGGAGCCTGGTGCGTTACATTCCTTGGGGTCACACAGAGTAGGACACAACTGAAACGACTTAGCATGGCACAGCACGATCTGCTTTAAGTGTAGATATTTTTAAATGTTAACCAAACTAATGCATGTTCTAAAATTAGGACCATATGACAATCAACCAGTCAGCAATGCAAAGCACCTGGGCGCCACTTGTTGGAGCACGTTTTCCAACAATCAAGAAAAGCAAATAACTTTATTGGACTAAAACATACAGACACACACACACACACACACACACACACACACACACAAGTATCCTCTGAAATACCCTGAGGTTAAAAAAGGAAGACCTCTGCAGTGAAGAAAAAAAGAGACTCAAGAAAACAGAGACTCAAAACCACCTGCACGTTTATTCGAAAAGGCTAGCAACCAACCTGCAATCTATAAACTCTGGCACAAATACATTCTGTCCAGATTCCGCAAGACAATAATCTTGATAAATCAAGTTTACTTTAATAAAGCTCAACCCAATAAAAGAGCTACATACTATAAGCCACTTCGATCAGTTGATTGCATTCCACTTTAGTTGCACTCTGCTAAATGACAGGCAGGGACACAGCACCTACCATAGATAGGCCTATACAAGATACACCCAGAGCTCTGCAAATAGTTGTTACTCAATTGTTGGGCAGTGTTAACTCTTTAAGTACTGGCCTGGTTAACAGTTTTGAAAAGCGATCATTCTTACAGAACCAGCATGGTAGACAGTCCCGGGATTGAATGCCAGGGCACCATTTACTAACTGCAGGATCCAAAATAAATTATTTGACCTGTGTTTGCTAAAAAATGAAGATGTCATGGTCTTTTACGTCAACTTGGCTGGACTAAATTATGAGGATAGCAGAGAGGGTAAAGCAACACACTAACTTCGCTCCAGTTATTCAACCAAATGCTAACCTAGGTCTGCAGCAAGGGGATTTTGCAGATGTAATTGAAGTCCCTAATTGGTTGATGTTCAGGGACATCATCCTCAGTTGCTGCTGCTGCTGCTAAGTCACTTCGGTCATGTCCGACTCTGTGTGACCCCATAGATGGCAGCCCACCAGGCTCCCCTGTCCCTGGGATTCCCCAGGCAAGAACACTGGAGCGGGTTGCTATTTCTTTCTCCAATGCATGAAAGTGAAAAGGGAAAGTGAAGTCGCTCAGTCGTGCCCAACTCTTAGTGACCCCGTGGACTGCAGCCCACCAGGCTCCTCCATCCATGGGATTTTCCAGGTAAGAGTACTGGAGTGGGGTACCATTGCCTTCTCCATCATCTTCAGTGGGCCTGCACTAACTTGGTGAGCCCTTATAAGGGATTGGGCTCTTCCCAGCGAACAAGACACCAAACAACAGCTGGGTCTATGACTGAACTCGCCTTCCCTAGGTTTTTTCTTCCTGATTGCCTGTGGACAAGAGCTGCAGCCTATGCCCAGGATTACAGACTGCCCATGACTGTCCCTTCCCAACTGCCTATTCTATAGATACAGACATGCTTAACTAGCCCCTATATTCATGTAGATCAACATGGTTGTAATTTATCTCTTAATTGTATCTCCTATTGGTTTTCTTTCTCCAGTGAAGCCTGACTTAATGGAGAATAACTATATGTATATCACAGGTTTACGATTAGGATTAAACGTGATAGTTGAAAAAGTATGGAGAAGAAAGCTTCTCAAATTCTACTGTGAGTACAAATCACCAGGGAAACAGATTGAGGCGGCAGGTCTGGGTGGGGCCTGAGGGTCTGCATTCCTAACAAGCTCCATGTGGACACTGACACTGCTGATCAATGGACCCAGTTTAACCAGCAAGAACATTATGCTCGCGCTCAGTTGCTCAGTCATGTCTGACTCCTTTGTGACCCCATGGACTGTAGGCCCCTAGGCTCCACTGTCCGTGGGATTCCTAGGCAAGAATACTGGAGTGGGCTGCCATTTCCTTCTCCAGATCTTCTCTACCCAGGGATCGAACCAGCATCTTCTGTACTGGTAGAAAGGTTCTTTACCATTGAGCCATCTGGGAAAACACAGTAAGCAGTAGTAAATAAATGTTAGTTTGCTTTCCCCATACGACCTCTTTGCTCTCATAATTTTCATGTTTCTGGGTTTGTTTTTACTTTTTAATTAGTTAACACATTTGAAATACATAATGCATTGACCATCGAATGCTCTGGATGGCTATAATATATAAACATAAATTTAAAAAGCCACAAGGAGAGTAAAAACAAACCAGAAAAGATAGCAAATACTAAATAATGCCTTCCCATACCTTATGCCCAGAACTAGAGACTGATCCCAGAAGTCGACCTTGTTATAACCCAACTGCTAGAAGATACATTTCAACACCAAAACTAAAGAGATCATTTCAACACTAGAGTAAGGCAAGGCCACTATTTACAGGGGCCAAAATAGAGCACACTCTAATACTAACAGGGAAGGAATGGAATATATACCTTCTCTGGGCGCAGTCAGCACAGTCCTGGCCCATCTTGCCGGAAAGATGGACCACCTATCTGAACGTGGTCTTGATTTCAGGGGAAGCCAAAACCACTCCTGTGCAGACACTAACAGTTCCCTCTCTCCCTTACCGAGTGACTTTTAATATTTTGTGATAATAGCTTTGTTCTTAGGGTTTAAGGCTTTGCTCCCTGGGGAATAAAAATACCCTTGGGGAAAAATACAGACGTGAGCTTCAGAAACTGTGAGCTTTGTGACCACGTCCACGCCCACCATTCAGTCTCTTACTGCCCATGAAATGGCACCTACTGAAGAAGTCAATGGTCTTACAGAAGCCCAGTGACCAGATAAGTCCATATCTGGCCTGACCCCTCTACAACCCTGAACACCATCAACCCCTGTCTTGACCTCTGTGACTTCCTCATGATTCTCTCCTGGTTTTCCTCCTATACGTCCAGCTGCTCCCAGCCTCCTCCTCCAGCTCCCCCTCTCCTGCTGGGCACCCCTCCCAGGCTGAGTCCCTGTTTTTCTCCCTCTCTCACCCATTCCTAAGCTTTCGTCTGCTCTTGGTGATTCCCAAGTCACCTCCACACTGAGCCATGAGCTCTCTGCCTTCAGGGTATCTTAACTTAAATATGTGCAAGTACCTCGGACTCCAAAGGACCCAAATCAAAGTTAGCGTCACTCTCTCTAACCCTACTCTCCTCATGCCTCTATTTAGCTGACTGGCGTCACCATCCACTCAGAGAAAGAAAATCGGAGACCCAGGAGGGAGTCCACGCTTCCTCCTTGCCTGGTTACCTCTTACTCATATTTTAAGACCCAGCTGCTGCCTCTCATACGCGACCTTCCTTAACTTGCCCTGGTCTAGGTAACGTTGCCCTGCTCAATGCTCCCTGTATATATCTCCACTGCAGTACTTATCACCTGGTAACATAACTAGAAAAAAACAACTGGGCTGCCCCTGTCATGCATTCTCATGACACTCTGAGCTTTTCCTTTACAGCATTTCTTATGCATATAATTCTGTGGTTATCTGGATAATCATTCACTGTCCATCTCCCCTACTAGACTAAAGATTTCATAACATTAAGATATATCTAGCTTATTTTATGGAGAAGGCAATGGCACCCCACTCCAGTACTCTTGCCTGGAAAATCCCATGGACGGAGGAGCCTGGTAGGCTGCAGTCCATGGGGTCGCTAAGAGTCAGACATGACTGAGCAATTTCATTTTCACTTTTCACTTTCCTCTTTCATGCATCGGAGAAGGACATGGCAACCCACTCCAGTGTTCTTGCCTGGAGAATCCCAGGGATGGGGGAGCCTGGTGGGCTGCCGTCTATGGGGTCGCACAGAGTCGGACATGACTGAAGCGACTTAGAAGCAGCAGCAGCTTATTTTACACACCCACCAGCACATCCAGTGCCTGAGACACTTCTTATGCTCTATTTGTTAGTGAATGAATGAATGTTTACCTGTGTGTCTCCTCTACTAGACTGGGAATCCCTTAAGAATAGGAAATGACTATTATTTCTATATTCCTAGTGTTTAGCACATAGTAAACACTTGATCAATGTTGGTTGGTTAAATGTACTGTGCTCAGTCACTTGAGTCATCTCTGACTCTTTGCGACCCCATGGACTGTAACCCATCAGGCTCCTCTGTCCATGGAATTATCCAGGCCAGAATGCTGGAGTGGGTTGCCATTCCGTTCTCCAGGGAATCTTCCCAACCCAGGTATTGAACCTGAATCTCCTGCCTCTCCTGCATTGCAGGTGGGTTCTTTACTGCTGAGCCACTAGGAAACCCCTGGTTGGTTAAATAAGTTCATATAAATATAATGGTATCACCAGAAGTTAAAGAGCAAGCTTCATATATACAAGACTGTTTGTTAATCAAATCTTTTCAGCCACATCTATCCATGGATCCCAATTGCCATAGCATCCTTGTAGCATCCGCCTATCCCCCAGCCCCATGCCTCCCTGGGACAGTTAGTATTTACCGGGCCATCAGAGATGACATTTATATCCATTTGTCTCACAAGTGTCTGCCAGTAAGCACTTTAAATGCCTAGAGACAGGCAAAAGGTGTCTTTTAACAGCATTAGGCTTTATTCTACCTTCAGATGAAAGTAAATCCTCCGAGGTAAGTTATTTGGATTAAATAAATATCTAGACTCTCCCCTTTATTTACCTTCTCTGGATTTCTGTACACACGACACGTTCAAAGTTTATAGAGATGTCATTTAAAATATATTTTCTGGAGCAGGGAAAGAGTTGCTATTCAAAGTTCCACATTATAAACAGTTTTATGCAACAGAGATTTTTAATGAAACACTTTCTGCTCATTCAGAGGAATTCCACTTTCTTTCATCCCAAGCCTGAGAAGACTGTGAGCAATGTCTGGGCTAAACACGCCTCACTACCTGCTGGTACTGGATATGAAAAAGAAGAGGCCACCACAGGTGCCGTCTCTGCGGAGAGCCAGATGTCAAGAAAGGGCCTCTAGGCGGAAAAAATGAGAGGAATGCAAATGACCCCAAAGGGGGCCTGTGCTGTGGATACACTTTCAGTGAGAACAACTGGATTTTCCCAATTCTGCTCTGTGTCCTCATTCTAAGTCACCTTTTCAAGATTTGTTTTGCTGTGTTCTTAACTGAAAAGTCAGAACAAGACTAAAAAAAGAATATATCACCTTCCTCTATGTATCTGTACACCTCACAGATAAATGATTGCCCCCCTTTTGGCAGATGGGAAAACTGAGGTACTGGAAAGTGTCCTGAAGATCAAATTCTGGGCCATTTCCTGGGAAACATGCGGTTTGGGCTGCAACCTCCACTCTCCTCACCCAGCTCTGCATCTATGGAGGCATGTAGCCCAGTGACTGATGATTGTTGGAACAGGCATCATATTGCTTTCAGCAAGGCATGACAAATGCCCTCCATGATGTCTTGATGGGTAGATAAGATGACCAGAACTAAGAGTAGGTTGAATGACAGTACCCATTGACTTAACTGGCTGGTTTCAACCTGGTGAAGGCTTTCAATGACAAGCTAAAGTTCCCTTCCCTAGTTCCTATCCTGTTTAAGTTTAACCCACAACTTGGAAACAGTATGTGAGTGAAACTTCTACTCAACACATTTCCTTCTCTCTTGTGTCTGTTAAGTGTTTATATTCCTCTTCCCCACTATGTTGTAAGCTTAGTAGGTACACCCTCCTAGATCCTGGACCAAGTGCCTAGTATATAGCCAGGGGTTCAACAAATGCTTATTGAATTAAATTGTATCATACAAGGACAAGTGGCAGAAAATGGGATGCATAGCCTAGAAATGAGAAAAGATGGCTGTCTTCACATAATTGAAGGATGATGAGATTTAGGCTATGTGGCTCTGAAGGAAAAAGTTAGAACTGGCGAAAGGAATAGTGAGTTGATTTCTGTTCAATACAAGGAAGCTCTTTCTAACAATTACATCTGATGGAAAGGGAATGGATGGAGTTTCAAGTCCTCCCATGGATGATTACAGAGGGCCCTTTAGAAAGAATTTCTGCTCTACTCTGAGTAGAAAATAAATTAGGTACACTTTTCCACATCCAAGATTTTAATGATATTACAGGCTTCTCAGTTTTGAGTCTTTTTTCTTAAACTACCAATTCTCATAACTGTTGATAGATAAAGCAATATGTCACATAAAATAGGAAGATACCTACTAAAAGAAAAATTATTTTGTTTTCTGAACCAGGGTACGACTAAACTATAGGTTACCTTTCATGTGGTTAGAGTTGACATGAAACTTCCCCTGAGGGCCAGTGAAGGACGTGACATCCAATTCACTAATATCTGAGTGGTTGACATCTTAATCTTATTGATTCCCAGAATGACACTCACCAGGAGAGAGTGAGCTAGAATCTCTCAGGGGTGTAACTATGTGGCAGGCTTGACAGACTGTGTGCCGGATGTCTTCCATTTAGCTCCGTTCTCAGCCAAGGCTGGTAGCCCATTTGAACCACACCAGCAGCCTCCTATGTCACCCAGCTCCCAGGAGGATTTGGCCAGAAGTGAGGCCCAGCAATAGATCAGAGGAAGGGTGGAGAGGGAGGTTATTCATGTCCCTGCCTCCCTACCTGCTGGGCATCAACATATGGCCCATGCCTCATCTCAAGACCAGGGTTTCCATAAAGTAACCATCTCCACAGGCTGGCTCTGCTCCAGGTCCAATCACCACTCCATCCCCTGGCCCTTTCAGACAGGGAATTAATATTGGCCCTCTGATCTAACTAACCCTGGGGCAGGGCACCAGCCTTGTGGGTTCCTTATACCACACATTGCTCTCACCTTTGGAAAAGAACCCCTTAATCTCCCCTCAAATTACCTGACTTAGGTGTGCAGTCTATTTCCCGCAGAAGCCCTGACTGACACAGCCAGACAGCAGTCAAGATCAAAACACTGAAGGGTGGGCCCCATGGCAGAGCAAGGTGCCCCTCCTCCCCGGGCACACAAGCAGTACTGCCACCTCCACAACAACCCCAGAATCTCCTCCAGTCACTCCAGCAGTGCCGGTCCAACCACAAGAGGAACAGCAATGGCACCTGTCTGGGTAGCACTGAAGATGAAGTCAATCCACTAGAAAATACAGTCTTTTAAAAACATGTACTAAGAGATGAACTTTAGTCTTTTTGTTCAAAGTCAGAGGAAAAGAATCTTCAGTCCATTTGATAAGATCTGAGCAAGATGCCACTGGTATGAAGTGAAGGATGAGATTCTTTTCTGACTGATATCAGAAATGCCTTCATCTTTTCAACCTTCAAGTCTGGACCACTTAAGGTTTACACTAAAGGGACCTGCCTTCCTAATTGGATTTGTCCAGTGTCCAGTCTGCCATTTCTTCTTGGACCCTACTTCATGTAAAATTCCTTTGTGAGGGGCATCTAAGACTGATGTGACCTCTAACTAGCAAGCCAATGTTACAATATCACAATGCTGAAAGGAACCAGAGAAGGAAAACTTTGCATTTGGGGAGAGGACTCAGAGGAGAACAACTTTTCTCTCTCTCTCACCTGCTCTCACTCTTTCTCTTTCTCTCACTAGCTCTTTGTTAGAATAAGTAAAGCAGGTTAGAAAGAGCGGGTTATTAGAACAGAGGACAGACAGCCCCAAGCTCAAAGCCTAGTGTTAGCACTTACTAACCCTGGAGTAGCCTGGAGACTCTACTCGGCCTCTCCAACCTCAGTTCTTCATTTATAAAACAGAGATGGGAACTTCCCTGGTGGTCCAGGGGTTAAGAATCTGCCTTCCAATGCAGGGGACTTGAAGTTGATCCCTTCAGGGAGCTAAGATTCCACATGCCACGGGGCAACGGGCCCATGTGCCACAACTACTGAGCCCCCGTGCCACAACTAGAGAAGAACCAAGCCTCAACTAGAGAAGCCTGTGCGACGCAATCACAACTAAGTAGCATCACAGCACCCCCACCTCAAAAAAAAAAAAAACCCAGAGATGGTTGTTCCTACCTTGAGAGGGTATTGTAAAGATTAAGTGAGATGGAATGTTTAAGCAGAGGGTCTGGCATACAATTAACGTTTAATGACTGTTAAGTATAGGCTTCCCTTGTGGCTCAGCTGGTAAAGAATCTGCTACAATGAAGGAGACCTGGGTTTGATCCCCAGGTTGGGAAGATCCCCTAGAGAAGGGAAAGGCTACCCACTCCAGTATTCTGGCCTGGAGAAGTCCATGGACTTGTATAGTCCATTGGGATGCAGAGTCGGACATGAATGAGTGACTTTCACTGCACTTCACTTCAAGTATTATCCCAGACAAATACGTTGGCTTGGTTTTCTCCTTGGAAGTTCTAAGAGCTTTATTTGTGGAAATGTGGTCCCGGAGTAGTAAATACGTCCCTGGGAGGGATGTGAGAGGGGAGAGGAAATGGTGGGAGATCCAGGAGGGCAGAACAACGTCAAGGAAAGTGCTCACCGCCCGGGCTGCAAACATTACAGGCAGAATGTGTGTTGAGCACCTTACCCAGTGGCAGGCTCACTGTAGGGGTTTAACTGATGGGAGCTAAGAACATGAGCGCTAACATAGCCCAAAGAGGGACCTGCCCCTCCAAAAACAGACCCTGGGCAGTGGGACAAGGGCCAGAATTCTGCTGGGCAGTGTTAGGTTGGGCCCAACAGAGAGGAGTGGCTGCCTTTGCTGGAAACAACAAAAGCTGATTTCACTATTCCATCTTTCTGCCTAGAATGAAGCCTGCTGAGATTCAATAATGAAAATCTTCACAGAACATCACTGAAAACAGTAATGCCTTTCTGCCTCAATAACACCAGGCATGACTGTAATGCATTATTTGTATGCGGCTAGGAGAACATTCAGTGATTTACATTTAGGGTTTATATTTTGTTGCCAAATGAAAACATCCAGCCCCACCATTCTTACACAGGTATTTCCACGTCAAGCAAATGGCTCAAGATTTAGACTGTGTTCTCTTGCCTGAGACTTCTGACCTAATTCAGCTTTCCATCTTACTAGAGTTGAGAGAGTCTAGTTAAAGATTTATAATCCTGTCATTTTATCCCCAAGACAAATTATATTCCAGGCTACTTTAGCGCCTGAAGACGACCAGTACTGGTTAGCCAAATACTTGGCTTATCTTAATTGCTAGACAACTGGTATGCTCAGCATTTTTGAGACAGAGGAATGAATACACCTCTGCTATCTTTTCCCTCTCCCCTCTCCTCTGTACAGACTTCCCTGGTGGCTCAGACGGTAAAGCGTCTGTCTACAATGCGGGAGACCTGGGTTCGAGCCCTGGGTTGGGAAGATCCCCTGGAGAAGGAAATGGCAATCCACTCCAGTACTATTGCCTGGAAAATCCCATGGACAGAGGAGCCTGGTAGGCTACAGTCTATGGGGTCGCAAAGAGTCAGACACGACTGAGCGACTTCACTTCACTTCACTTCTCCTCTGTACTGGTTACACCCAAGACAGATAATGGCTCAGGGAGTAAAGAATCCACCTGCAATGCAGGAGACCCGAGTTCGATCCCTACGTTGAGAAGATCCCCTGGAGAAGGGCATGGCAACCCACTCCAATATTCTTGCCTGGAGAATTCCATGGACAGAGAAGCCTGGCAGGGTACAATCCATGGAGTCGACATGAGTCAGACAAGATTGATCAAATTCCACTTTCACTTTCAAGATAGATAACCCCTCCTGGTTACAGGAAAACAAAGGATCTTGTGATGGAAGGGGTGGGGGTATGAGGTATGCACAGGAATCATGCATTTGCTGCTGCCATTGACAGGCAGCATTATTATCCATCCAGCTGTCCCCTCATTATCTTCTCTTCAGACACATAATCCTCCCATATATTCAAATGATATTCACCTCTTTGTTAAGCAGGTCTTATAAACATACCAAATACGGAAGAGATGCATTAACAGAGCTTTGCCCACCAGGCCCTAAATTAACGATAAGGTGTTTTATGTGACCTAAATGGACCATGATTTCGTGTAGTCGAGAACATGAGCCAACACATTTCCAAGTGGAAGCGGTGAACGCAGCAAAATTCAATTTATGGAGCGCTCCTGGGACACACGCGCCTCATTCAGAGGCTAAGCAGCAGAGATTGGTCCTAAAAATAAAAGAAGCTGCTATTCTGATCTCACAGATGCAGTTGTGTGCTCAGCTGAAGCCTGGGAGACAACAGCAGACACTGAGGGATGCAGTAATCAAGAGCCAGTCACGTAGCACCCAGTTATGCCATCTGTACAATGAAGCTTAATGTACACAGTCAGTGATGATAAGCAGTAGTAAGAATTATTAAGCACATTGACAATAACAGTGTAATGCCAAGAGAAATGTTTTTTTATTGCTTTAACTGCCCCGTCATTTTTATCCACGATGGCTCTCCAATGCAATGTTTTAAGTGAGGAGCATTTTTTCCAGTTTCCCAATAGGAAATAAAAATGATCTTGAAAAAAACCTAATAGTTTTCTCCATTAGGATTTGTTGGTTTTCACCACTAATCAGTAAACACAGTCCCAGCTTTCTGCACTTTATACAAAGATGTGGGTTAGTTAAGAATGAGTAGTGATGAAGTAAGTGAATAGAGTCAAAATATCCCTGCTAAAGGGATAATTGCAAGAGCCATATCACTTTACAGTTTCAATTCTAAGTTGCTTCCTGTGTTCAAGAACAAGATAGTTCTTGGGCATAGGATTGCAGGAGATTATGTAAAGGATGGCTGATATCAAGAGGGAAGAAACTGAAAGAAAGAGGGGGGCTGGGAATAAAGACAGACTGGACCCCACTTCTCCACAGCAGCTCTGGAGGTAATACGACTCCTCTAGTGACAGAGACTTCCCTGGTGGCTCAGCAATAAAGAATCCGCCTCCTATGGAGACAGAGGAGACAGGGATAGATGCCTGCGTCGGGAAGATTCCCCCAGACAAGGAAAACACAACTCACTCCAGTATCCTTGCCTGGAGAACCCCACGGACAGAGGAGCCTGAGGGCTACAGTCCATGGGGTCACAAAGGGTCAGACACGACTGAGCACAGCAGCAGCAGAGAGATGTGACTTTGTGCTCATGGGGCCCTAGGCAGAGGGCACCCCAGGCTGTCAGGGGATGGGGGCGGGGGGTGAGATCCACACTTTTAGGATAGACCAGGAGGGGCTTCCCTGGTGGCTTAGATGGTAAAGAATCTGCCCACAATGCAGGAGACCCAGGTTCAATCCCTGGGTCAGGAAGATCCCCTGTTGAAGGGAATGGCCACCCACTCCAGGATTCTTGCATTCTTGCCTGGATAATTTCATGGACAGAGAAGTGAGTCCATGGGACACAGAGTGAGTAACACTTTCACACTTTTTCAGGAGCAGCCAAAGACTCCTAAACCCAAGGAACTCTCAGGGGTAGTGAGGAGAGTGTCAGAGATACCTCTCAGCAACTAGTTTTGACTTAAGATAGAGACAAACTACTTCCCTGGAAAACCTGGGAAGAACTGGCAGTGTGTAAGACTTCAGTTGTAACAAAACTCCAAGAAGATAACAGAACATGTCAGAAGGACTTAGGGTATTATCATTCTGTCCCTCTGACAGCATGGAGATTCAAAGTCAGAAATAGACCAGCCTGCAGAACATAAAGCCAGTATTTCCAGCACTCCTCAGCTGTGGACCGTTATTAACACCCACCTTCTAAATTAACAGCTCACAGTGCACTTCTGTTTGTTGGACATCATGGGTAAAATATTGCCACCCACAAAGAGGGCACAAAGCATTATTTTTTATCATATGGTCACCTCTAAATTCAATCCAAAATAATAACACTCAGAGGAAAATTATAGTTTTAAAATACAAAGGAGTCCCAAAGGGCTTTTCAATCAAAAACTTCACAAAAGAATCTCAATAGACTAATAGTTCTTTAGGCTAATAAAATTAATGGAAACAAAAGTTTTTAAACAGTGGTATTAAATATAACTTAACTTTTCTTAGATGATCCTACTCGATTAATACAAACTACATTGAGACTTCCCTGGTAGTCCAGTGGCTGAGAATCCACCTTTCAATGCAGGACATAGGGGTTTGATCCCTGGTCCAGGAACTGAGATCCTACATCTCAATGACATGAAAAAGGAATGGCCACAGAAAAGCACAGAGAATTGTGCCAGGTAAGTACAACTACAACTAGAATGACAGGGCAAGGCTGGCTTATAGAGGTTTAAGGGCCAGAAGCCTGTATTTAATTTAGTAGGAAGCAGACCCAGAAGAATGTGATGGAGGGAAGGAGCAAGATCACAGTTAAATCTTGGGAAAACTGAAAAGGCTACTGTGATGTGCTAGAGAGAGACAGCAGCAGCAGACAGGACGTAGTTGTTTCACAGCTGTAGGCTTATTTTGTTTTCCTTGTCGAAGAGTGACAATTGGGCAAATGGACTGCATACAGGTGTGACCCTGGGCATGGATCAGGTGGTGAGAGGAACCACAAAAAGAGTCCACGGGGAATCTGACAAAAATGTGGTATAAAGAGGGAGGACTTAAGAATACCTTTAACTCCAAAATACGGTGTTGAGTGAAAAAGAGTAAGATGCCCGATTTTAAGCATTATATAGAATATTTATGTAAAAGAAAATCACTAAAAAATTATATCGAGTATATATTTTGCATGGATTGTACGGGCACATACAGAACATATAAAAAGGCAGTAGGGAATGTAAGTGACTCTGAAGCCAGAATTCAGGGAATCAAGTCCCAGCTCTGGCAATACCAGTTCTGTAGTCTTGGGCAAATCACTTCACCTCCACAGGAGGGGTGAGGCAGGGGAGTCTTAGGAAAGCAGAGAAGATGTGGAATGGCAGTTGTATAGGAATCTTCTTTTAATTAATAAAATACTAACAGTGAGAGTTCGGGTGAGGATAGATTTCATCCGTTTCAAGGTACCAAATCAGGGCAGAAAGAGAGCCAAGTAAATTCAAGCTGATGGTAGGTCAGTAAAGGCTCACAGGAAGAGACTTGAAGAAGGAGCTGGCTTACTTTGAACTTGAACATGACTAAAGCTGGTAGCAAATGTTAAAGACAGTGTTAAAAAAAAAAAAAGAACTGACAAAAAAGAGTGGACTGGGATGCAAGAAGCCAAAGGGATGCCAAAGAGCCCTTCAGCATTAGAGAGGGAGAAAGGGTTTGAGGGAACTCAAAACCCGAGGGGTTTCTGCTGCTCACACAGAGTGGCCGTGGAGCAGGGCCACCACAGCAGTGAGGAGACAATCACCAAGATGAGTTTATAAGGAAGGTTAGGCAATGTCAAAGAGTTGGCCAGTACAGCTTTTCTTCTCATCTCTCAGGGGCTGCCCTGGTGGTTCAGATGGTAAAGAATCTGCCTGCAGTGCAGGAGACCCGGGTTTAATCAACACCTACCACTCCAGGATTCTTGCCGGGAGAATTCCATGATCAGTATCACTAACACAATGAAGTGCTAGCCATTCAGTCATGTCTGACTCTTTGCAAGTTCATGGACTGTAGCCCACCAGGCTCCTCCATCCATGGAATTCTCCAGGCAAGACTACTGGAGTGGGTGGCCATTTCCTCCTCCAGGGAATGTTCCCAACCCAGGGATTGAACCTGGGTCTCTGCACTGCAGTCAAGATTCTCTACTATCTGAGCCACCAGGGAAGCCCAATTACAATGCAATAGATAGGAACAACAAAGAAGGCTGAACTCAAACTGACCTCCAGACATTTCCCTAAAGCTTAATCTTGGGTGACTTCTTCAGAGTGAGTTTTTCCCCCTTTTCTGGTTCATTTATTCAACAAGTAATGACTGTGTAAAGCACGGTACTGTGTGTGGGGATGCAGGTCTAGTCTAGGGCTCCAGCACTTCAAGGGTTTACAACCAATCAGAGAGTATAAGAAAATAATTAGCAATTTTATAAGAGCTAACTAACAAGACAACAAGTGATATTACGAGGCAGTATGAAATAAAGTGACAAATAAGTGATGTGTGCTTACAGAGGAGAAACACCAGCATTGGTTGTTGGCTATTCTTTCATCCAGTCATTTAACAAAGATTTATTGAGCACTAACTATGTGCCAGGCAGTGTGCTAGCTATATAATGATGAACAGACAACCCTCAGCCCAAGGGGAAAAGATAGACAGTCAACAAACATAAATACAACGAGGAAGACACATTGTGATTTTTTTTAATTAATTAATTAATTTTTAAAATCTTGGCTGTGCTGGGTCTTCATCACGATTGTGTGAGGGCTCTTAGTTGCAGAGCCATGGTCTTTCTCTAGTTGTGGTACACCGGCTTATTTGCTCCCAGGCATGTGAGATTTTAGTTGCCTGACTAGGGATCAGACCTGCATCCCCTGCATTGGAAGGCAGGTTCTTAACCACTGGATGACCAGGGAAGTCCCAGCAGATGGTGATTAAGTTTCATGAAGGAAAAGAACAGGGTGCTTTAATAGCAGAACAATAGACAACATAATTGGGGGACCTTGGAAGCTCCAGGTGGCATTCGACAGCAGAATCCTGCTGCGTGCTATTAGTTAATCGTGCAGTATGCATAAGATGTAACCAACTTTATATACTAGCTCTAATTCTCAGAATGAGTCTTATTTATATGAACATTATCATCTCACCTTTATTTTATGAATGAGTAACCTGAGGTTTAGAGGAATGATTAACTTTTCCAAGGTCATAAGGTACTTTTCCAAGGTCACAAGGTACTTTTCCAAGGTACATGGTAGCGCCAGAATTTAAGGTGAGATCTGGGCATCTCCTGCTTTTACTGCTATAACACACTAATTGTCATCTCAGAAGATATCTGAAGTTATTCTCTTTTATTTGTGAAAATAAGTTTCTGAAGAAACACCTTCTGATATAAATATAATGATTACTATTGCATTGGAAAATAATGCTTTTACATAGCAATAGGCATGATCTTTTTACAAAAGAACATTCCTTGTACCTCTGCTGCTATTTTGCCATCATCTCAGCCAGTTTGAAAACTTGGTAACAGCTAGTAATAATAATAATGAAACATAGTAACTAGAATTTAATAGGCACCTATTACATGTGAGATGTGCATCACTGACTCAATGGACATGAATTTGAGCCAATTCCAGGAGACAGTGGGGGACAGGGAAATTTGGCGTGCTGCAGTCCATGGGGTTGCAAAGAGTCAGACACCACTTAGCAGCTGAACAACAAAACAACAACAAATGTGTTAGATCATGTCCTTGGTGATGTCTGGGCATAGCCTTACCTAATCCTTGTAATAGTCCTGTGAACTATACACGCCTCTCCCCATCTGATGGGTAGCATCTAAGTTGAGAGATTAACCAACCTGACTAAGGTTACACTGGTGAGTGGCAGAGAATAGATTTAAACTCCACTGTGGCACACTCTCCATGCCACCCCCTGTACCAGCCTATGAACTCCATGAGCCGAAATTAGCTTTGCTGTAGGGAGAAAGAACAGAAGTAAAACAACTTGCCCAAGTTAACTAGAGAAAAGTAGACCCAGTCGGGCAACCTGGAATCCCCAGCTCCCCATCCACTGCCTGACTGAACACTGTAACTTTGTTTGGGCAAACGTGATGAATGCATGATAACTGACAAAAAGGACTTAATTCATTCCTAAATGGCTCAAGTCAATTATACTCAAGGGATAAAAGGGCAGCCTGTAAACTTACAACTCTCTTGTCAGGCCCGTTGGACTTCCAGAACCCTTCTTATAGAATATGAAGCAGTCCCAACCTGGATCATAATTTACATCAAAAGTTCCCAGTGAAGAGTTGCCAACTTGAGTAAACTGACACTGCCCAATTCCTTCCTTTATTCTGTCTTGCCAGACACTGCACACAGAGCACCCTCACAAAATCCAAAAAGATTCAGCATTAACCAGATGCAGTGGCCCTGGGGAGAAAGCATCTCCAACTCTTGCCTGGAAAATCCCACGGACGGAGGAGCCTGGTGCGCTGCAGTCCATGGGGTCGCTAAGAGTCGGACACGACTGAGTGACTTCACTTTCACTTTTCACTTTCATGCATTGGAGAAGGAAATGGCAACCCACTCCAGTGTTCTTGCCTGGAGAATCCCAGGGACGGGGGAGCCTGGTGGGCTGCCGTCTATGGGGTCGCACAGAGTCGGACATGACTGAAGTGACTTAGCAGCAGCAGCAGCAGCCTCTTTATTAAGAGCTGGTTTCTCACCAGAGGCTTTCAGGATGCAACAGGTGGGATGCTCAGGATTCACTTCTACCCACTCTTATCCCCACAGGAGAAAATGACCCCAGGGGAACAAGAAAAGTAGAACAGCAGTCACAATATTTTAAGGAAAACTAAAATTATCCCCACTTGAAAGTCAATGCATCAAGGCCAGGGACACGCTCTGACTGTGCTTCAAGTCTCAGACAAGAAAATTCAGTACTCTGATTAAATGAAAAAGTATAACAGACAGTAGTGAAAAATGGCCCTTTGCACATTTTGACCGTGGAGCTTCCCCGGTGGCATTAGTGGTAGAGAATCTGCCTGCCAAAGGAGGAAACCAAGACACGCCGGTTCAATCCCTGGGCTGGGAAGATGCCCCGGTGTAGGAAATGGCAACTCACTCCAGTATTCTTGCCTGGAACATTCCATGGACTGAGGGTGCAAAGAGTCGGACATGACTGAGCACACACACACAGGAAAGAGAACTTGAGGTTTCAGATTAGGTTTATATTTGAGGAACTGCCTTGTGTGAATATTAAAGGAGAAAAAGGCAAACATGCCATGAAAAATCATTTTCAATCTCCTTTAAGGAGTATCGGGGAGAGATGAACATTCGGACACTATCGTCTGAGTGAGAGCTGCAGGGCAAACACAGAGGATAAGGAGAGGACTTACACAGAACGCTTCTGACGGCATTCAGGAGATGAACTCTACATAGAGAATCATTCTATATTTGCTCCGCAAGAAGTCAATTGTCAAGCACTTAGGGAATGAAGGTCAGTATTTTACATTCTGAAGAGGTTTGAGAGCCACAAAGACTTAGGTTGGAAAGACTATATGCAAACAGTCATCACTAATTTTTTTGAATTCATAGAACCTTCATTGACTACATAACAAAATAGAAACCCACAAAAATCAGAATTGCCTTGAAGAAGCCTGATATGTTTAGAACATAAAACACATAAAAAACACGTAGCGTAACCACAAGCACCAAGTCCACCATTACAAGCTAAGTTTATGAGTGCTAATAGAAAATGCTTTAAAAGTATCAGTCAACTGTCACCAAGATCAATGGCTGTCCCCCTACTACAATGACTACTCTTTGTATCAGCTTGCTTATCAAAGTAGAGCGTGATGGTTAACAGCCTAGGGTCACGTTGCCTGGTTCAAAGCCCTGCTAAGTCATGTCCTAGCTATATGGACTTGGGTAATTTAAACAACTTATGCCTAGATTTTCTTATTTGTAAAATGGGAAAGTAAACAGTACTTAGCTCATATTGGTTTTGTAACTATCAAAGAACTTGACTTGGAATGATCATTATTAATAAAAATCAATAGCAATAATTCATATCAGTATCAATATTATAACTCTCTAGAGTAGAGCTACCTACCCACCTTGGATTGTCCACCTTACTCTGAATCCCCTCAAGAAAGTATTCTTTATCTTGTTTGAGTCACTAAATTATAGGGTCTCTATAGTAAAATACCTCAAAATGAGCTTCCCCAGTGGCTCAGGAGTAAAGAATATACCTTCAGTGCAAAAGACCTGGTTTCCATCCCTGGGTCAAGAAGATCCCTTGAAGAGAAATGGCAACCCACTCCAGTATTCTTGTCTGGGAAATCCCATGGACAGAGGAGCCTGGCGGGCTACAGTCCATGGAGACGTGAAAGAGTCAGGCAGGACTTAGCCACTAAACAACAACAATATAACAAAATAGGTTTACTACACTGTATATTAATCATTCTTTCATATATGTATTTCTCCTATGAGATCATGCACTCTCTGAAGCAGAAATAGTCTTATTTAATTCTGTCTTCAGCAATGAGCTCAGATTCCTGTAGATGGAAAAGTCAATAAATGTTTGATGAACTCAACTTTATATCAAAAGTAGTATCTGTAGATAGAGAAGATGGTCTAGAAAACTCTTTAGCCCATCTTGATTTTATAAGTCAATGGATTATTTATTGTATTAATTGCAGTAGACTTGCCTTGAGAACCCCATGAACAGGATGAAAAGGCAATATGATAGGATACCAAAAGAGGAATTCCCCAGGTCATTAGGTGCCCAATATGCTACTGGAGATCAGAGGAGAAATACCTCCAGAAAGAATGAAGGGATGGAGCCAAAGCAAAAACAATGCACAGTTGTGGATGTGACTGATGATAGAAGCAAGATCTGATGCTGTAAAGAGCAATACTGCATAGGACCTGGAATGTCAGGTCCATGAATCAAGGCAAATTGGAAGTAGTCAAACAAGAGATGGCAAGGGTGAACGTCGACATTCTAGGAATCAGCGAACTAAAATGGACTGGAATGGGTGAATTTAACTCAGATGACCATTATATCTACTACTGCGGGCGGGAATCCCTCAGAAGAAATGGAGTAGCCATCATGGTCAACAAAAGAGTCTGAAATGCAGTACTTGGATGCAGTCTCAAAAACAACAGAATGATTTCTGTTCGTCTCCAAGGCAAACCATTCAATATCACAGTTATTCAAGTCTATGCCCCAACCAGAAACACTGAAGGAGCTGAAGTTTAACAGTTTTATAAAGACCTACAAGACCTTTTAGAACTCACACCCAAAAAAGATGTCCTTTTCATTATAGGGGACTGGAATGCAAAAGTAGGAAGTCAAGAAACACTTGGAGTAAGAGGCAGATTTGGCCTTGGAATGTGGAATGAAGCAGGGCAAAGACTAATAGAGTTTTGCCAAGAAAATGCACTGGTCATAGCAAACACCCTCTTCCAACAACACAAGAGAAGACTCTACACATGGACATCACCAGATGGTCAACACCGAAATCAGATTGATTATATTCTATGCAGCCATAGATGGAGAAGCTCTATACAGTCAACAAAAACAAGACCAGGAGCTGACTGTGGCTCAGATCATGAGTTCCTTATTGCCAAATTCAGACTTAAATTGAAAAGTAGGGAAAACCGCTAGACCATTCAGGTATGACCTAAATCAAATCCCTTATGATTATACAGTGGAAGTGAGAAATAGATTTAAGGGCCTAGATCTGATAGATGGAGTGCCTGATGAACTATGGAATGAAGTTCCTGACATTGTACAGGAGACAAGGATCAAGACCATCCCAATGGAAAAGAAATGCAAAAAAGCAAAATGGCTGTCTAGGGAGGCCTTACAATGAGCTGTGAAGAGTAGAGAGGCGAAAAACAAAAGAGAAAAGGAAAGATATAAGCATCTGAATGCAGAGTTCCAAAGAACAGCAAGAAGAGATAAGAAAGCCTTCTCCAGCTGATCAATGCAAATAAATAGAGGAAAACAACAGATTGGGAAAGACTAGAAATCGCTTCAAGAAAATTAGAGATACCAAGGGAACATTTCATGCAAAGATGGGCTCGATAAAGGACAGAAATGGTATGGACCTAACAGAAGCAGAAGATATTAAGAAGAGGTGGTAAGAATACATGGAAGAACTGTACAAAAAAGATCTTCATGACCTAGATAGTCATGATGATGTGATCACTAATCTAGAGCCAGACATCTTGGAATGTAAAGTCAAGTGGGCCTTAGAAACATCACTACGAACAAAGCTAGTGGAGGTGATGGAATTACAGTTGAGCTGTTTCAAATCCTGAAAGATGATGCTGTGAAAGTGCTGCACTCAATATGCCAGCAAGTTTGGAAAACTCAGCAGTGGCCACAGGACTGGAAAAGGTCAGTTTTCATTCCAATCCCAAAGAAAGGCAATGCCAAAGAATGCTCAAACTACCGCACAGTTGCACTCATCTCACATGCTAGTAAAGTAATGCTCAAAATTCTCCAAGCCAGGCTTCAGCAATACATGAACCGTAAACTCCCTGATGTTCAAGCTAGTTTTAGAAAAGGCCGAGGAACCAGAGATTATATTGCCAACATCCACTGGATCACGGAAAAAGCAAGAGAGTTCCAGAAAAACATCGATTTCTGCTTTATTGACTGCCAAAGCCTTTGACTGTGTGGATCACAATAAACTGTGGAAAATTCTGAAAGAGATGGGAATACCAGACCACCTAACCTGCCTCTTGAGAAATGTGTATGCAGGTCAGGAAGCAACAGTTAGAACTGGACATGGAACAACAGACTGGTTCCAAACAGGAAAAGGAGTACATCAAGGCTGTATATTGTCACCCTGCTTATTTAACTGCTATGCAGAGTACATCATGAGAAATGCTGGACTGGAAGAAACACAAGCTGGAATCAAGACTGCCGGGAGAAATATCAATCACCTCAGATATGCAGATGACACCACCCTTATGGCAGAAAGTGAAGAGGAGCTAAAAAGCCTCTTGATGAAAGTGAAAGAGGAGAGTGAAAAAGTTGGCCTAAAGCTCAACATTCAGAAAACAAAGATCATGGCATCCGGTCCCATCACTTCATGGGAAATAGATGGGGAAACAGTGGAAACAGTGTCAGACTTTATTTTTTGGGGCTCCAGAATCACTGCAGATGGTGACTGCAGCCATGAAATTAAAAGATGCTTACTCCTGGGAAGAAAAGTTATGACCAACCTAAATAGCATATTCAAAAGCAGAGACATTACTTTGCCGACTAAGGTCCGTCTAGTCAAGGCTATGGTTTTTCCTGAGGTCATGTATGGATGTGCGAGTTGGACTGTGAAGAAGGCTGAGCACCAAAGAATTGATGCTTTTGAACTGTGGTGTTGGAGAAGACTTTTGAGAGTCCCTTGGACTGCAAGGAGATCCAACCAGTCCATTCTGAAGGAGATCAGCCCTGGGATTTCTTTGGAAGGAATGATGCTAAAGCTGAAACTCCAGTACTTTGGCCACCTCATGAGAAGAGTTGGCTCATTAGAAAAAACTCTGATGCTGGGAGGAATTGGGGGCGAGAGGAGAAGGGGACGACCGAGGATGAGATGGCTGGGTGGTATCACAGACTTGATGGACTTGAGTCTGAGTGAACTCCGGGAGATGGTGATGGACAGGGAGGCCCGGCATGCTGCAATTCATGGGGTCACAGAGAGTCAGACACGACTGAGCGACTGAACTGAAGTGTACTGATATAACAAATAGGACCACTATGTTTTGTGATAAACACAAGAGAAGTCATGCCTTGCTCAGTTAATAATCCAGGGCAGATGCTCCTGTCTGAAAGAGGTGTGTGCTCCAGGCAATCATTCAGTCAAGGGCTTCCAAAGTCACTCTGGGTATGGCCAACCCAGATGCCAATAAAAAGGGAAGTATGGAAAAGCACTTCCTGGAGGTTTCATGGAACAAGCCAGGAAGTGGCATGTATTTTTCTATTCACATTCCTTAAGATAGAACTTAATCAAATGATATATCTAGCTGCAAGAGAGGTTGAGAGATGCAGGAAGGGGAAATAGAATTTAATGAACTAGCAACTTCTGCCACTGGTTAAAATTAATCCCACTTACTTTATTCAAAAAGCCATTACTTTAACGTATTTTGCGAGTATTGAAGAAATTCCATACTCTTTTGAAAATAGATTTTATTTACTAAAATTCTGTAGTCAAGATATAACTTCTTCCTTAAACTAGGAGGAAACAAGTTTTGAGATTATTCATCTGCCAACTCTTAGTTTCCATAGCTTAATTAAATTAAATTGTCATTTGCTCTCTTTGTGTATATAAATACAAGAGATGATCAAAAGCAAAAAAGTTTGACTAGTCTGGATCTAACCACTGCCAGCTCACCCTTCAACACTTAGCAGACAATTCCAATCCATTTTGCCTCCTGTCCTGTAGCTCTCACAAGTTTCCATACAAAAGAAAATTCGATGGTTTGGAAATGTTTTCTGTTTTAATATATGAGCCTCATTAGCTTAACCACATTGCCAGATCCTCAAGGGTATCATTTACTTTATGTTTCTCTAGAAAGCAAAACTGATTTTGTAAAATACAAAGTGCCTTCCATATAGTCGAGTGTTATTTTTTCTTTTATATTTCTTTCAGTGCCTAAGCACAGTGGTAGGTATTTAAATAACCAGTTAGATCACTTATCCATTAAGCAAAAACTTAGAGCTCAAAGGGGCTTGAAAGTCAATTCACTGCAGAACAGACTACTTTTTCAATCCTCCCTGTTTCCATGCCCTTTCAATAAGACTTTGCAGTCTATTTCCCCATCTCATAGATCTGAGCTGGCCTTGAGATTTGCTTCAGCCAACAGGATGTGTTAGAATTAACAGACTTTAAAAGGCCTTGTATGTCCCAAGGTTCACACTCTTGGGACACAAGCCTTTGTCCAGAGAATAAGCCCAGGCTAGCCTTAGGAATGGTAAGAACTACATGAAACTCTCATCTAGTTGCCCAGCCAAAAGCCAGTCTGGAGAGGTCATTCCAGAAGAGCTAGCCCTTAAGCCAACCTGTTAGCCAACTGCAGAAGCACCAGCAAACACAATTGTGAAATGAAATGTTTTCTGCTTTACCTCTACCAGTAAACAAGCTTTTTCCAAATGCAAGTTTCCATGCCCAGGTGAAACAAAGCCAGCTATTTGGAAGCCATCAGCTACTTCCTCCCTTGTAAGTGCTGAGGAGCTGGGGGAATGGGAGAGGCTGCCATCTGCCACATTCACCATCTCTTACTGTAAACAAGGAATTAGCATGTGAACAATAAAGAAAGCCAGATTGTACCCAGATAGCTGGATGTTTATGAAAGAAATGATCTCTGCAAGCCCATACTAGAAAGAAGATCCGGCTTATTTAACTTATATACAGAGTATATCATGTGAAATGACAGGCTGGATGAAGTATAAGCTGGAATCAAGATTGCCAAGAGAAATATCAATAACCTCAGATAAGAAGATGACAACACCCTTATGACAGAAAGCAAAGAGGATCTAAAGAGCCTCTTGATAAAGGTGAAAAAGGAGAATGAAAAGGCTGGTTTAAAACTCAACATTCCAAAAACTATGATCATGGCATCCGGTCCCATCACTTACTCGCAAACAGATGGGGGGAAAAGTGGAAACAGTGACAGACTTTATTTTCTTGGGCTCCAAAATCACTGCAGACAGTGACTGCAGCCATGAAACTAAAAGACCCTTGCTCCTTGGAAGAAAAACTATGACAAACCTAGATAGTGTATTAGAAAGCAGATACATTACTTTACCGACAAAGGTCTGTCTAGTCAAAGCCATGGTCTTTCCAGTAGTCGTGCATGGATGTGAGACTTGAATCATAAAGTAGGCTGAGCGCCGAAGAATTGATGCCCTTGAACTGTGGTGATGGAGAAGATTCTTGAGAGTTCCTTGGAAAGCAAGGAGATCAAACCAGTCAATCCTAAAGGAAATCAGTCCTGAATATTCATTGGAAGGACTGATGCTGGAGCTGAATTCCAATACTTTGGCCACCTGATGTGAAGAACAGACTCATTAGAAAAGACCCTGATGCTGGGCAAGATTTAAGGCAGGAGAAGGGGACCACAGAGGATGACATGGTTGGATGGCATCACCAACTCGATAGACATGAGTTTGAGTAAGATCCGGGAGTTGGTGATGGACAGGGAGGCCTGGTGTGCTGCAGTCCATGGGGTGGTAAAGAGTCGGACACAACTGAGTGACTGGACTGAAATGAAATGAACTTCACCTGAACTCTCACTGTTAGGAAACAGTATTTCATTAATTAAAAGAAGATCCCTACACAACTGCCATTCCACATCTTCTCTGCTTTCCTAAGACTCTCCTGCCTCACCCCCTCCCACGGAGGTGAAGTGATTTGCCCAAGATTTCAGAGCTGATATTGCCAGAGCTGACTTGTTGGAAAAGAACCTGATGCTGGGAAAGATTGAAGGCAGGAGAAGGGGATGATAGAGGATGAGATGGTTGGATGGCATCACTGACTCAATGGACATGAGTTTGAGTAAACCCTGGGAGATGGTGTGAAGGGCAGGGTAACCTGGCATGCTGCAGTTCATGGGTTCGCAGAGTCAGACACAACTGAAGCGAATTAGCACTCAAGCACTTAGACTCTTAACAATCATCTACCATAGGCCTTCATTTTGCAAGTTAGTAAACATAGTCTTGAGCAGGTAAGTGATAAAAGTAGACACTAATAAAGCTAGTACAATTCAGGTCTTCTAATTGAGCAGTTTGATGTGCTTTCAATGAAAACATTTTGCTTCACTTCCAAGATCTTTGGAGTTTCTCAAGTCAACACAACTAGTGTCCAATAATAGCTGGACACTAAAGAACACCTCATGTAGGATTATTGGAGCTTTTCATAAGACGAGATTGTTTAAAACACACTGAAAAATACTATAAAAAGTAAGGCAAGAGTTCCTACTGTATGTTAAAGACACTGATGAAAGTATTTTATTAATTTCTGATTTGTCAAAAGAAAGGTCATGAGTCAGCTTTTAAAAACTGTTAGCTCAGAAAGCTCTGATTTTTTTTACCTGGACATTAACCATTCTTCTAAAAAAAAGGGGGGGGGGGTAGAGTGGTAGAGGTGAGGGAAGAGGAGGATCCCAGGATGATTAACCTTCAATTTATAGAGCATCAAGAGAATACTCCCAAAGTTGACTTCTTAATTTGTATTCTGACTTAAAGGACTGAAGGCTAGAAGGGCAAAAACTTTTACTTTCCTTATTTGTGTATTCCTATAGCCTGGTATTGGACCTGAATGAATGAATAACTGAATGAATCTTAAGCAGAGTGACCTTTTAAAAAAAACCATAGGAATAGGTTCAAGAAAATAGAAATTTTGAGAAAGAACTTTAGACTGGATTTAGGCTGATGAATCAGGAAAATAAGATGTTACTTTTAGAAAGACCTACATAAAAAAGAGGACAAAAGAGAAACAGGAAAATATTACCAAGCTTTTAAAACAAAAAACGTATTAACAATGTTGTGCCCATGTTTAAATACAGCTTCATTAAAATACTCGACTTTTCATAATAAAAACTGAGATTTCAAATAGCCTTTATATTTTTGTGGGAAACTCATTATATAGTAATAACTTACATTTATATAAAGCATTATCTCAGGTAAGGTTTTTTTCTCCTTCAGAACAATTTTAATGTTATACATGAGTACTAAATTCACACCAGCATTTTAATAAAATCAAAACCTTTCTAAATCTTTTCCTACATCTTAACTATTCATGAAATTTTTAAAAGATTAGTTGTATTAATTGGTCATAAATGCAGTTCCTGCTCCTTATGTTATATTCTTTAAGCCGAACTGACTCAGAACTTTTATTATTCTAAAGCATTATGAGTGGCTCTGGAGTTACAAACATACCACTTTAAAAATATCCCTTTGGGACTTCCCTGGTGGTCCAGTGGTTAAGATTCTGTGCTCTCAACACAGGGGCCCAGGGTTTGATCCCTGGTCAGGGAACTAGATCCCACATGTAACTAAGACTCAGCACAGCCAAATAAATAAATAAAAATATCACTTTTATAGTCTTTCAATCATCAAAATACTGCTCCACCATCTCCACTGGAAAATGCTGAGCATCCAATACAAAGATGTTCCTTCCTGCCCACCCTTGAAATCCACTTCAGCAGCAAATGTATCCATGTGCTCTGCCTCAGTTCAATTCAGTCGCCCAGTTGTGTCCAACTCTTTGCGACCCCATGAATCACAGCACGCCAGGCCTCCCTGTCCATCACCAACTCCCAGCGTTCACTCAAACTCATATCCATCGAGTTAGTGATGCCATCCAGCCATCTCATCCTCTGTTGTCTCCTCCTCCTGCCAATCCCTCCTAGCATCAGGGGTTTTTTCCAATGAGTCAACTCTCCTCATGAGGTGGGCAAAGTATTGGAGTTTCAGCTTCAGCATCAGTCCTTCCAATGAACACCCAGGACTGATCTCCTTTAGAATGGACTGGTTGGATCTCCTTGCAGTCCAAGGGACTCTCAAGAGTCTTCTCCAACACCACAGTTCAAAAGCATCAATTCTTCAGTGCTCAGCTTTCTTCACAGTGTAACTCTCACATCCATACATGACCACTGGAAAAACTATAGCCTTGACTAGACGGACCTTTGTTGGCAAAGTAACATCTCTGCTTTTCAATATGCTATCTAGATTGGTCATAACTGTCCTTCCAAGGAGTAAGCATCTTTTAATTTCCTGGCTTCTTCCAGCCCAGCGTTTCTCATGATGTACTCTGCATAGCAGTTAAATAAGCAGGGTGACAATATACAGCCTTGACGTACTCCTTTTCCTATTTGGAACCAGTCTGTTGTTCCATGTCCAATTCTAACTGTTGCTTCCTGACCTGCATATAGATTTCTCAAGAGGCAGGTCAGGTGGTCTGGTATTCCCATCTCATTCAGAATTTTCCACAGTTTGTTGTGATCCACACAGTCAAAGGCTTTGGCATAGTCAATAAAGCAGAAATCGATGTTTTTCTGGAACTCTCTTGCTTTTTCCATGATCCAGCGGACATTGGCAATTTGATCTCCGGTTCTTCTGCCTTTTCTAAAACCTTTTCTTGAACATCTGGAAGTTCACGGTTCACGTCCTAACACTGACTTAACATTTGTCCTCAGGAACTCTGACGACAGCGGCCACTCTGACCCCTCTCAATTTCTCTGTCCAGTGCAGGAACCTGCACTTGTCTCCAGTCTCTTCGAATCACTTTGTTCCAGCCTGGTGCCCAGTGCAATTCTCACCTGGGGGACACTGGAGGTTGAACAAGCAAAGCAAAAACCCGTTCCCCCTGCCATCTTTGTCAGGTGTGACCGTGCACAACTTTTTCATGGTTCTGCACCAGAAGGAAGAAAATGAATTAGAACTCCTCACAGTGCCCAGGTTGGAGGGGATGGGTGTATGTGTTCCAGGCAGGAGGGGGGTGGGGGAGATGGGGAATCTAACAGTTTGAGTGCAAAAGGAAAGGGAAAATATTATTTTTGTCAATATTGGAGCTATAGAGGAAATCATATGTCACATTACGACTTGGGACTAATTTTTCCAAAGAAACAATAAGAAACTATAGCACTCTAGATCAGCCCCAATATGAATTACAAAGGCTTGTGGGTTAGAATGGAAATCTAGCCCTCATTCACTGTAATTTAAAACACCATTCCCTTGGCAAGTAGGGGAGAGGTAGAGAGGAAACAGGGTTTGCATTAGAAAATGCCCACAACTTAAAAAGAAACCAGTCACAAAGTTATAATCTCTGCTAATAAAACCATTATATGGAGGAGGAGCCACAGGGCTTCCTTTGTAGCTCAGCTGGTAAAAAAAAATCCACCCGCAATGCAGGAGACCTGGGTTCGATCTCTGGGTCAGGAAGATCCCCTGGAGAAGGGAAAGGCTATCCATTTTAGTATTCTGGCCCAGAGAATTCCATGGACTATATAGTCCAAAGACAGTATCCACTGTTAATGGAGACTCTTGGAGCATTGCCCCACTCTATAAAAAATACTTTATTCACATTTTCTCATTCCATTTTAATTCATCTTTTTATGAGTAAATTTATGTGCATAGACCTTTATTTATATAGATGAGAAGGAAATGGCAACCCACTCCAGCGTTCTTGCCTGGAGAATCCCAAGGACGGCGGAGCCTGGTGGGCTGCCATCTGTGGGGTCTCACAGAGTTGGACACAACTGAAGCGACTTAGCAGTATTAGCAGCACCTTCAAGTAATTTATATTTCTCAGTCCTTGAAAATTTTGTGTTTTTCTCTCTATTGTAAGAAAAATTGATATCCTGTCTCTCATTATTTAAGAAAATCTATTTAAATTAAATTTTAGGGTCAAAGATTTCATTTATTCCTGGGGCCAGTTAATCAAGTTACCTGACTATTTCAAGAGGTTTTTTGTGTGTGTGAATGATATTTTTTTTTTTTCATAGAAATTCACTTTATTAAGTGTCTGGTGGTTTGTACCATCCAGAAAATACAGAATTTATCAATTCTCCATAGAAAATTCACCTACTTCTTTTTTACTTATTTTAAATTTTTAATTTTTTCATGGCAGTATAGATTTACAGGATTATACTAGTTTCAGGTTCACAGCACAGTGACTCAGTATTTTTACAGATTGCTGCTAAGTCACCTCAGTTGTGTCCGACTCTGTGTGACCCCAGAGATGGCAGCCTACCAGGCTCTGCCGTCCCTGGGATTCTCCAGGCAAGAACACTGGAGTGGGTTGCCATTTCCTTCTCCAATGCATGAAAGTGAAAAGTGAAAGGGAAGTCGCTCAGTCGTGTATGACTCTTAGCAACCTCATGGACTGCAGCGCACCAGGCTCCTCCGTCCATGGGATTTTTCAGGCAAGAGTACTGCAGTAGGTTGCCATTGCCTTCTCCGTTTTACAGATTATACTCCATTGAATATTATTACACAATAATGGCTGTAATTGTTTATCTGATACAATATAAACTTGTTGCTTATCTATTTTATACATAGGAGTTTGTCTCTATTAATCCCATATACCTAATTTGTCCCACAACCCTCTGTCTCTCCTTTGGTAACCACTGGTTTGTTTTCTATATCTGTGTAGTTGTTGCTGTTTATTTGCTAAATCATGTCTGACTCTTTGTGATCCCATGGACTGTAGCCCACCAGGGCTCCTCTGTCCGTGGGATTCTCTAAGCAAGAATAATAGAGTGGGTTGCCATATCCTCCTCCATGTGAAAGTCGCTCAGTCGAGTCCGACTCTAACCCCATGGACTATTTACTGGAATAAATACTCAGAACTTACTTTTCTTACATAATTCCATTTTATTCTTTCCCCAAATATAGTATCATTTACACTAATAACAGGGCTTCCCTTGTGGCTCAGATGGTAAAGAATCTGCCTGCAATGCAAGAGACCAGGGCTTAATCCCTGGGTTGGGAAGATCCCATGGAGAAGGGAATGGCTACCCACTCATGGACAGAGGAGCCAGGCGGGCTACAGTCCATGGGGCCACAAAGAGTCAGACACGACTGAGTGACTAACACTTTCACCTACACCGACATAGCAAGGAACTAAAACTATGTCTTCCCTTCAGAAAAAGCGGCTTCAGCCTTTAGAACCAACCAGCTTCTGAAAGGCTCCTCTGCCTGATAGCCTCAGGAGAAATAACTTGGGTTTCCAAAGTTATCAGATAAGAGTCAAACATTCACCCAACAGACAGCGACAGAAATGGAATAAATGTAACAACAATGTCAGTGGCAGCCAGACAAAATTTACAAGATCCTCTGCACTGAAAACCCTCCAGCTGAGAGAGATTTGTGTTTTTGCAATCATTTAAGAGGATGTTTGCCTCAAATGTCACCCATCACTCTCAATCTTGATTTACAACAGTGAAATACTGCTTTCTGCCTCCTCAGAAAGGACAGCGGGTGCCCGGTGATGTAGGATTCCTATGGTGTAAAACAATAGCAATTCTGGATCCAAAAAATAGCTCCCATGTCACCATTTCTATCTCTTCCCACTTAAAAACAAAGTTTTCCAGAAGAACAAGGAACAAAATGGAAGGACATTATCATAAATTCCTGTTGATGTGGAACATCATCCAAGTTAGTGCTTATCCCATACATGATGATCGAAAAACATTTTTCTTGTGGATTCCTTTTAGGCATAGGAGGAACACCTGCTTTCGCCTCGAGCAAGAAGTGAAATGCAACTTCAAGAAAAATAATGTTGATCTCTATGTCTGCATCTCTATTCCTGTCCTGCAAATAGATTTGTGAGTACCATTTTTCTAGATTCAATATATAGATGCATTAATACACAACATTTGTTTTTCTTTTTCTGACTTATTTCACTCTATGTAACAGGCTCTAGGTGTATCCATCTCAATTCAACTGACTCAAACTTGTTCCTTTTTAAGACTAAGTAATATTCCACTGTATATATGTACCACAGCTTCTTTATCCACTCATCTGTAGACGGACATCTGAGTTGCTTCCGTGTCCTAGCTATTGTAAATCGTGCTGCAATATTTTCTTAAACTATGGTTTTCTCAGGGTATATGCCCAGCAGTGGGATTGCTGGGTCATATGGTGATTTTATTCCTACATTTTTAAGGAATCTTCGTACTGTTCTCCATAGTGACTGTATCAATTTACATTCTCACTAACAGTGCAAAGCGTTCCCTTTTCTCCGTATCATCAGGGGAAGGAGAGGGTGAGATGAGTTGAGAATAGCACTGCGACATATACACTGCCATGTGTAAAACAGATAACTAGTGGGAAGTTGCTATATACTACAGGGAGCTCAACTTGGTGCTCTGTGACAACCTAGAGGGACGGGATAGGGAGGGAGGGGAGAGAGGTTCAAGAGCTGGGGGATATATGTGTACTTATGGCTAATTCACATTGCTATAAGGCAGAAACCTCCCCAACATCATAAAGCAACTATCCTCCAAATAAAAGTAAATAAATAAATAAAAATAACATATATTACAAGAGACACAGTAAGAACAAACATATTTCCATATAATAAATGAGCTGTTTGCCCATCTTTTGGCCACAACTTGATACTCATGCTTTTCTATATTTGATTACCAATGCTTGGGAAATGCATGGAATTGGAAATTGTAAAACGGACGACAAAACTCATCAAATTCATTTATGGAGGACAAAGTCTTTTCAGCATTTTTCCTATCGAGAGCCTCAATTATCACTACAAAATTTTCTATCTTGTTTTGCCCTACAAGGTAGAGGACAAAAAGTAGTCTCCTCATTTTACAGATAAAGATCTATGGTTTTAGATGAAATTTTTTAAGTTGAAATTTAGTACAAGAGCAGTTCCTAGGGCAGAGTCTTACAACCTTACTTCAGACAGATAATGTAGACATGCCTAGCATACTCCCAATAATGCTCCAGGGGAAAAAAAAAAAAAAAAGCACTAAAGATGCTTTATCTAGAAGCAAATAGGTAACACTTATTAGGTTCTCATTCTGAGCCAACTGCCGTGTTTAGATTTCTCAATTCAGTCATCAAAACAATCCTCTAAAGGTAGGTGCTGTAATGACTCCTGAATCACAGGTGAGAAGATCCAGGCACAGAGAAGCTCTGGCTTTTCCAGCTCACACAGCTTGTGTGTAGTAGAGTCAGAATTCAAACCCAGGCCACCTTAATCCAGGGGCATGACAATCTAAAGAAATGTAAAACAATAGAGTTCATTTATGTACACCGGCCCACTTACTAATATAACCTATGGATTAGAGATCTGGAAAAGATGAATTCTAATCAAAAAGAAAAAGATATGATTATTTCTTTTAATTAAAACAATCCTATTTCTTTCCTTTTCTTATAAAACATCTTCTTTTTAGATCTTTAAAAAGCTCAGGCTTGCATCTAGATAATAAAATAAGACACTGGAAAATATCAGAAATATTGCTGTGTAAAAAATATTAAATAAAATATTCTAATTAAATAACCCCTACTTTATGTTTTACATTACATTACAAAGGATGTACCAGTGTCTAACATTATTAATAATACTAGGATTATTACACACTTTTTAAACTTTATTTTGTTGACTTTTGATTTAGTGATTAGTTAGAAATAGCATTTACTAAAAGTCTATATAAACAAAAGAAATGTCTAAGAAAACAGCATTGTGGAGACAACAACAAACTGCCATGTACAAGTCCCACCTAATGAGCAAAACTTCTGAACACGCCCAAATGGCAGTGGCCGTGGGAATATGCGGCCAGTGTTCCCAAACCTTCCAACTGTTTAAGACAATTTAGAAATTCAGATTCTCTTATGAAATCTCCATAAACTGACATTTTGGAAATAGACGCAGCTCTTTTAAAACACCACGAGAGACAAATAAAACATGTCAATAGATACTATTTGATGTATTTGACCTACAGTTCTTGAGTTTATGACTCACAGAACTGTCGTATTTTCACTAAGAGAAACATTTCAAACATTTTATGGTCAGTGGAGATACAGACATATAACTCAGACTTTCTTCATTTACCCTTGCCTTCTTCCTTATTAAAAATTTACCCATGGGTAAACTAAAAACGATAAAATCACAAATCACAAGCACTATAAATAAATGTAACTGTCACACTGATTAACACTATTAATAGTATCTCTTAATAGTAATGGATACCTACTCTGAGTTGTAGAGTAGATAAGAGAAGTTGGAGACTAGGTGCTATCCCGCGGGTATCCTTTCTTTCCCATGGGAGAAAAATATTTTAAATGATTATCAATGACAGTAATGACACAGGAATAATCACGAATTAGTACTAAATTATCTTTAAAGGTAAATCAACCCCAAAATGTGTCATATTAATCACCACTGCAAACTTCAAAAGCCATGATCCACACAGTCCAGAAACAAAGTCACAACTTAAACTTGTGACCCAAGGAAGGATTTCCATTTCCTCTTGCATTTTTCACAGTCATTAAAGAAGTTTACGGAGAAGGCAGTGGCACCCCACTCCAGTACTCTTGCCTGGAAAATCCCATGGACGGAGGAGCCTGATGGGCTGCAGTCCATGGGGTGGCTGAGAGTTGGACAGTGACTTCACTTTCACTTTTCACTTTCATGCATTGGAGAAGGAAATGGCAACCCACTCCAGTGTTCTTGCCTGGAGAATCCCAGGGACGGTGGAGCCTGGTCGGGTGCCATCTATGGGGTCGCACAGAGTCGGACACAACTGAAGCAATTTAGCAGCAGCAGCAGCAAAGAAGTTTAAGAACAGAGTCCATAGCAACTTGAAAACTCTATCTTATATTATTCTCAAACTACCCATGAGTGACTCACTCCTGTGAGTGACTCACTCCTGTGAGTGACTTACAGGAACCACTCACTGTCCCACTGCAAGAAAACTCTCACTTATCTGCATCATCATACCTTTTCTGCTTTTCTAGGTCACCTCTCTAAACTATTCCTGCCCTCCTTCATATTCCCATTATAGCAAGGTTCCCCCCAGTGAAGCCCCAAAGGAAATACTTTGTATTCTAATTGTTTTTCTCTCAAAAATTCGTTCATTGAGTTTCATCCTTCTTTCTCAGAAAGTAGGGTCTTGGAAAGTCCATGAACACCCACACACTGGTAACCTTTGCCCCATCACACATGGTATCAAATGTGTGTGACACACTGCTGACTAATATGTGATTGAGAAGTTCTGCCCTCATTGTCAAACAGCTCCTGCTACTTACTTCTGGTTTTAAGAGCTATAGGAAAACTACCCCAGACAACATGTAGTGATTCCAATCACTGAAGCTGCTCTTCATCACTACTGGATGCCCATGGCCACAACGCAGTGATCGTAACTTTAAAAGCATATCAAACAAAACAGCCATTCTCCAGCAAGAGAATGAAACAGTAATGGCACAGCTAAATGGACCAGAGAATCCAACAGCCAGCCTACTTTGGGAAAAGAGGTCATGTGAGGTATAAGAATGCAAACAAAAAATTAGCTTCGCTCCAAAGAACTGAGATTAAAAGACTCCAAGTGCCATTTGTCTCAAGCATATTATTTATTGCAGCAAGCCTGAAAACATAACAAGCTATGTATTTTCAAGGCAAAATAGAAATATTTTGCTTATCGATTACAATGTCTGAGTGGGAGTTTAATTCATCGAATGTTGCTTGAGCATCATAGCCAGTGATCACTCTCTTCTCTCAGCAGACTTAAAGGAGAAGCTCCCACAGAGTAGAGAAAACAGCTGGAAAGGCCAGTCTAGAAGGGGTGAAGGGGTGGGGCAGAGGTCAGTAAAAGGAGTGTGGGCATACAGCAGGAGAGAGAGGCCACAGCAGTACCCTGATGAAAGCAGCTGAGCTAAAACAACATTTGCTCCAGGTCCCCAAAGTGATTGTTGGATAGTTTTCACTAATGGTGGAATATTTAGAATCAACAGATACAATTCAATCATCCTTAAAACCGAGGTCATTTTTCAGACTGCTGAAGCCACCTGGGGACAAAGCCTCGTTTAAGGAAGCAACTGCTTCTTTAGAGAATCTTGCACATAAATTAAATTCAAGTGTTCATAAATAAATAAATAAATAACCCCCACTGACTGGGTGAGCATCATTGCTTTCTCTGGTCAAGAGAGCTGGCTCTGGCTACCAAAAAGGCATTCACAAAACGAAGCTGATGCAAGCAAATTGTGTCCATGGGCTTATTCTATTACTAGCCCTAATGAATATCCAGAAAGAAAATACATGTGAGTTTTAAGCCACTAGTATGGATCTTATCAAAGAGATAGACAGTGATATCAAAAAAGATGAGGACTTTGGGTTCAAACAACTCACAGGTTCTAATAAGGACCTGAAAGCTTCTCAAATGCTAAGTTACTAAGCTTATAGAAGTGAGTTTGAGAAACTGTTCATGAACTTCTACTATTTCTTAATTTAGTCCCAACATACAAAAAAGACAGTCTTTCATTTTCACCCTTTGAATGCTGTCATGAACAATTATTTGGAATCAAGCTTTGACCGAGATTCCATGAGCCCAGAAACAGCCAAAGGCAAAGGAACCATGGACTCTATTTTAAAACTGACCAGCCAGCCACAGCATAATGAGCACAAAGGGACAGACTGCCACATGAAAGAATTACGTTGTTTGCTGTTTTGTGTCTATTTTTTTAAAAACTCTAGCTGCTTGGCAGCTCTCCTAGAGCACAGCTTTGGGAAAGAAGCGTATCTCCCTGATGAAAAATGAGCTAACAGAGATCCCATTGATGGCCCACTCGCCAGCTCTGTATGAGTCCATGGGTTTCACCCTGCACAAGAAACCCAACCAAACTGATTTCCTGAACAGAGAAAAAAGAGAAGAGGAAGTCGAGGAAAGTAAGCCAGGTATGTTTGCTCAGATGTAAAAGATACCTTCGTACAAGCAGAGTAACATTTCATCCTGACCACACGAAGCATGGTGTTTAAAATGCATAATGGAGCCTTCTTCGCTGCTTGCTCTTCACAGTGGGTTATAAATAAGCCCCAAGAAGGCCATGTGTTTCTATACAGAAAAAGCAAATGACTGTATCATCAGTAAACTTGAGGAAAAGGTCATGACACAAACAATAGTATTGGAAAATAACTTTGCCAGCTAAAAATAATCTCTCCCACCCTTAGCTTTTGTTTTCTTTTCTTCCCATTTCAGTACAATTTACACTATTTATTTTACTCTTGGCAACAAGCTCTAAGAAAAATTAGATCCATTTACTTTTTTCATATTTCAGTGTTTTCAAAATAACAATAACAATCTTTTTCTTATATTAAACACATGGCAGAAAGTTTTGCCTCAGATTATATCAATTCTTTTTAAAAATAAAGCAGTCCCCTTGCAAGTTCTTAGCCAGTGTACAGCACCTTCAGGTGGTACTGCTCCAGCCAACAAACCCACACCCAGACATTACCGGAAGCTGGGCCCTGTCCTAGGTCCTAGGGATACAAGCTGAAGAAGCCACGGCCTCAGGATTTTATAGTTTATTGCAGCTACCTGGACTTCCCTGGTGGCTCAGATGGTAAAGCGTCTGTCTACAATGCAGGAGACCTGGGTTCGATCCCTGGGTTAGGAAGATCCCCTGGAGAAGGAAATGGCAATCCACTCCAGGACTATTGCCTGGAAAATCCCATGGACAGAGGAGCCTGGTAGGCTACAGCCCATGGGGTCGCAAAGAGTCAGACACGACTGAGCGACTCCACTTCACTTCACTTCACTTGCAGCTACCTGAATCAGTGTCTTATTATCTTTGTGAACATAATGGAGAAGTGATGGAAATAATCAAGCACCAACCAATGCCTCATCCAAAAATAATTCACTGCTTCTGTCCCTCACTGGGCCAGCAAGAGGGCAGAAGGAAGCACACCAGACCACAGGGGGAAAAGGCCTAAGACAAACAATTATCTGCTGCTACACATTCAAGGGGGCTTCTTAGGTGGCGTTAGTGGCAAAGAACCTGCCTACTGATAGATGCATAAGAGCCACGGGTTAGATCCCTAGGTTGGGAAGATCCCCTGGGAAAGGGCATGGTGATCCACTCCACCAATCTTGCTGGGAGAATCCCATAGGGTCACACAGAGTCAGACACAATTGAAGCCACTTGGCACACAAGCACACATTCAAGGACTGGGTGTACCTAATCTCCCAAACAAAGCACACATTCTGATATATGGAACTGTGATCAACTGTCAAGATCATTCGGCTTTGTTTGCTTTTAATTATCCATCTGCTAAGATTTCCACTGTGCTTATTTTTCATATTTTTCCCTCCTGGGATTAAAAATAGATTTTCTTACTTTTTATATAGTAACAAAGAGAATGATTTTAAAAGGTTATGAAAATAATTATATAAATGTAATTTAAATGGGCCTAAAAAGAAATTTAATGCCTTCTGATCCTTCTAATGCAACTGGATTTCTTAAAATGGGCAAATGTTGCTAGTTTTCCAAATTGAGTGATGGGTACGTGAGATTTCCTTACAATGTTCTTTTTTTTGTTTAAGAGCTTTGATAAAATCTCAAGATAAAAAACACTTTATGCAAACAGAGCAGGGTTATCTTGAGCAAGTTACTTAACTCCACTAAGCCTGAATTTCTTCTTCTTTACAGAGACAATACAATTCCCTGTGAAGTGTACACCATTAGTTCTAAGAGAATGAGGAGATTTTAAGAAATTATGGATGACATTATTGCCCATCTGTTTCCATGAAACACAACTCAAGATAGCAAGCCTGATAATAAGTGGACTCATCTCCCAATATAATAAGGCATGCCATATATTGGCTGCACACATATGTATATCGTCTCTTGGTCTCATGAAAGAGGGATAAGAAAATAAAATCCCATAAATTGTAAAGTAAAATAAAAAATAAATAAATTAATTAATTAAAAAAAAAAGTGACTGTGGGACTTCCCTGGTGGCCCAGTGGATGGGAGTCCACCTGCCAATGTAGGGGTCACAGGTTCCTTCCCTGGTTTGGGAAGATCCTACATGCCACAACTATCGTTATGTATGCCACAACTATTGAGCCTGTGCTCTAGAGCCTGAGAGCCGTCACTACTGAAGCCCACGCACCCTAAACCCATGCTCCGCAAGAAGAGAAGCCACTGCAATGAGAAGGCCAAGCACCACAATGAAGAATAGCCCCCACTCACCACAACTAGAAAAAAGCCTGTGCACTAACGAAAACCCAGCACAGTCAAAAATTAATTAATTAATGGCTCAGATGGTAAAGAATCTGCCTGCAATACAGGAGACCAGGGTTTGATCCCTGGATCGGCAAGATTCCCTGGAGAAGGAAATGGCAACCCACTCCAGTATTCTTGCCTGGAGAATGCCATGGACAGAGGAGCCTGCTGGGCTATAGTTCATGGGATCACAAAGAGTCAGACACAACTGAACAACTAACACTTTCTTTCACTTTAATTTTTTAAAAAACTTTTTAAAATCTGGCTGTGAACAAAGCAAATCATAGTGAATAATCTGCAATCTAAATTTGTAAGGATAGAGGAATTTCTCCTGAACAAGAAGACTAAAGAACTTGCAGAAATTTCTTGAGTAAAGATTTTGGTCTTGTTGGACAAAAGAGATCTTGAAATAACAGCGGTTCCATCAATTCTGGTTGAACATTGCTGGGTAAAATGCAAGAATCAATGTTATGAAGAAAACTGCTTTACAAAATATGAAAAGGGAATGATTTTGAAATGTAAAGCAAATTCAAGAAATGATGAGCAAATGATGAGTTAAATTATTGCCTATTCCGTTCTCAGGATGACCGAAGACAAAAGATACTTTGCAGAATACAGTGTGAATGAATCTCCTGCCTTGCTTTACTCCTTCTATTATGTTAGAAGCCAATACCACCTCCTGCTATCAGATGAGGAGGAGGACAACCTGATGAAATATACAGTCGTTAGCACTCATCAAGTGCTAACTGTTACAAAATTACTTCTGAGTTTGGTTGAGCAGTGAGAGGAAAGAGCCATCTATTTTCACAAAGTGCTTTGACAAACAATGCTGAATACATCAAATAAGAATTTAAGGGAATAGACAGAAGGCAATGTAATTTGGTTCACTAACAAGCTGAAAGCTTGTTAGTTTCAGAGTCTACGCAACTCAGTTCAATTCCACAAAACTTATAGAACCCCACTATATCTTGGGCACCATTCTGGATCCCAGAAATTCAAAGAGGCCCAAGCAGGCATGGACCTTACCCTCACAGAACTCTCAGTCTAGTGGATATGGACCCTGGAGATTCCCAGAACACAAAACGTGGGTGGGGGGAGGGGGCATAGTTGGAATTAGTGCTACAAGACTAGCAGAAGATCTTAACTTGTCAGGGACAAATACCTCAGGTATCTGATCAAACTTCAGGTTAGAAGGATCCCTGTAGCATCAGTGTGGAAGAACCTAGAAGACAGTAAGAATGAGAAGAGAACACCAGTGAAACAGGATGAGTTGTTCCCAGCAACGATCCAGGGAAGCAATCATGAAGGTTCACACTTATGCCAGATTACAGGGTAGGAAGGGAGGAGAGCTCTGTGCTACATTTAGGCAGTCAAGTGAGTAGGACCGGTAGGCTGATGGAACATGACTGCAACTAATGAGACCAATTTCTCTGGGAAATGTCTCATCAATTTATAGCCATGTCATATATAATGCATTACCGCTGAAAACCAGATTTAGACCAAACCAAAGGAGCACTTTATTTATTCCCACTGCTTCCTCAGCACACAGTAAGACCTTGACAAATATCCATGGAAGGAATCAATAGACTCCAAAACTGAATGAGTCACTATGTGTGAGAACTGGCAAATATTTATAAAAAGGCTTATATATAAAGAACTAGTCTATCTGACAAAGGTATGCAGGTGAAAAACTTAACATGGACCCCCACGTGTTCAGTTACCTTAAGCTTCTCAGTCTCCTTCCTGCAATCTTTCCTGGGGGGGAGTGTGGGTGGGATCCCTGGAGCAGTACTCCATCTCTTCAGGAATCACACTCCAAACACACACCAGTTCACAAGGAAAGACACTGATTGAAGTTTATAAACAGATTTCAACCTTTTCCGATGGCAACATCTACATTCATTTCTCTAAAATATAGCATAATGGTACGATAAATTGACACAACAAGGAATAAAGAGAAAACACAAATAATGATTTAGCTTCTGGATGTTGCTTAGAATCAGTCCCTTTCAGAATAGCCCTTGATTCCATCCATCCATAGACTAAGATATTATTTCAAAAGCAAGCAAAGGTACTACCTTAAAAAATTTATATATCTTCCCAACAAAGAATAAGAATTCTTTAAAGTTCTCATCAGCCATTAGGCTTTAGCACTTCTGCTGGTTCTCATAGAAAGATAAGAAACATGAAGGCTTTAGAAATCCCCAGCCCTGGGGAATGAAAGAAAGCATCTCTCTATCAGCTACTCTTCACCTCTCTTGATGCTCCTTATTGGAAGAGAATGGCAACTGAATGCTTTTTCTTTTAAACTTGCTTTACACCTAGAGGGACGTGTATTTTTAAGAAAATGCCTGACTCTTCCCATGCAGGTAAGTAATAACACATTTTGAGAAACTGTGTGCCATTTATTTTTTGTACTCAGGACAAGCCCATGATCGTCTTCCATGAGTCCTACCTCGAGGGCACAGAAAATGAAATTTCACCTGCCAAAATTGCAGGTTTCACTACCCTGCAGCACACTGCCTTCCTCACATTACTCCTTTTGCAGTATGTGCAGCAGATGTTTTTCACCTGATTTTTTTTTTAATATTCATTTATTTAATCTATTTATTTACTTTTGGCTGTGCTGGGTCTTTGTTGCCACAAGCCGGCTTTGCTCTGCTTCCGGTGAGCAGGAGGTACTCTCCAGCTGTGGTGCAGGGCTTCTCATTGAAGTGGCTTCTCTGATTGTCGAGCACAGGGTCTAGGGCACAAAGGCTGGTTGCGGTTCATGGGCTCAATAGTTTCAGCCCCCAGGCTCTAGAGCACAAGCTCAGCAGTTCTGGTGAGGGGGCCTAGCTGTCCCATGGCATATGGGATCGTCCCAGACCATAGATCTAACCTGTGTTTCCTGCATTAGCAGGGGGATTCTCAATCACTGGACCATGAGGGAACCCCTGCCAGATATTTAAAAAAAAACAAACTAGTTACAAGAGAACAAAAGTGAGAGTCCCCTGAGGGCAGGAATTTTGTCTCTTCTGTTCATTGCTGTATTCCAAAGACCTAGAACCTAGCCCACTCAATAAACATTTTTTTAAAAATGTTATTTCAATGTGGGGAAAATGGGAGCTTTCATCCATAATAAAACCTAAAGCTGGGAGAAAAGTGTTTAAAAGAAGGTTCCATAAAAGTTGGCTCTTTGATCAATACATATTTTATTTTTGAAATCCCAAATATTTATAGCATGATTCAGTGTTTGTGGGCATTGTGTTTCTTTGGCTTAGAAAAATCGATTAATCCTAAAACCAACTATTTTCATTTCAAAGCACTATACACTTCAGGTAGTTTGGAGCATGTAGTTGGTAAAGAATCCACCTGCCAATGCAAGAGATGCAAAAGACTTGGGGTTCGAACCCTGGGTCAGGAAGATCCCCTGGAGAAGGAAATGGCAACTTACTCCAATACTCTTGGCTGGAAAATTCCACGGACAGAGGAGCCTGGAGGGCTGCAGTTCATGGGGTCGCAAGAGTTGGACACCACTGAGTGACTGAGCACGTACACGCTTCCCCATAGACTCAGTGGCATCCCACAGAAAGCCCTGAGCAATCAGACTCAGTACTTACTACAAGCCTGGCCTTGGCCTCTGGTGTAGGACTATAAAACACAGAAGGAAATACAAACACTGTAAGTAGTGGGTGTCCCCAAGATAAACAGTGTTTAAAAGGCTTCACCAAGAAATCTGATGGTCATATGCAAACATCCTTTCTGCATTCCCAGCATAAATCACTTCTCCAGAGAGCTCAGTTTCAGGGTCCTGAGTTAATCATTTGGCTGCAGTAAACACTGAAAGCAATCAATCTCACAGGCTTTGGAATTTGTGTAAAGACTTGTTGCCCTTATAAGCTAGTTCCTCCAGTCTGCATATTTCTAAATTTTTCTTTAGAAGCTAAAATTTAACTGATGGGATACATCCAATCTTCAACCAAGGCTGCCCTTTGATCCAGCAAAGACTCAGCAGGCTCTTTATCCACAAAAAGAAGATGTTTCCGCCTTGAAATTATTGGCAAAGTAGAAACTCTTCATGGTGTCCAAATACTATTTAAAGTTAAAGAAAAATTAAACTCAACATCTTGGATGAAATGAAATGCTGTCTATTTTTCCTGTCTGTGTCCTGGAGGATGCCAGCCTGTGGGGATTGATGGGGCTGTGAGGGCTTGGAGTTGGAAGAACCAAACAGATCACCAATCTAACATACACAACCCTGCAGTACCACGTTTATCTCTTTTGCCTGCTAAGTCGCTTCAGTCATGTGCAACTCTGTGATGCCTGTGGACGGAGCCCGCCAGGCTCCTCTGTCCATGGAAATCTCCAAGCAAGAATACTGGAGTGCCCTCCTCCAGGGGATATTTTCTGACCCAGGGATCAAACCCACATTTCTTATGTCTCCTGCATTGGCAGGCAGGTTCTTTACCACCAGTTCCACCTGGGAAGCCCTTCATCTCTTTTATATACTGGGAATTGTAAAAGACATTTCATTTGAAAAATAGGTTCCCTTTCTAAAAGAAATATGAAAACTGCTTATCTCGTCCAAAGTTCAGCACTCTCGCTCGAAGGCAGGCTAAAACTGACATTTCCATTTCCTTTGGGAGTCTGCGGGCTCTTGAGATGGGCTTTACAAGCTCTGGGACTTTCCTCCTACCTGGGAAAAATGGCAAAGTTGTTGGATTTGGCTTGACTTGAAAAGAGAGTGAGCTGCATTATTGATCTTGAAAATTCTGACAGCACAGTACCTTGATTTTCTGCTTCATTATGTCCAATCTAAGGATTTGTCACTGACGTACCCAACTTCCCACTCACTTTTCCACGCTCCACTGAACCTAGGAGCCAAGACCACAGCTCTGGCTTTGGCAGACACAAGAACACACACCGCGCCTCAAACCCTGAAGAGAGGCGCAGATGGTGATAGCTAACAGCCCCTAGGCTGCCACCGGCTTGCCTTCCCAAGGTTGGAAAATCGAGCCTCCTCCAGAGGACACAAGCCTTAGGTGTGAGATTGACTAAATGCTTGTCTAGAAGCATATTATTTCAGGAAGAGAGGAAAGAATATGAGAAAACCAATGAAAGATGGAACATCCCTAACATTCAGAACTACCCAGCCATTTAAAAGAAAGAATTCACTCTATGTAGTAATGCAAAAAGATATCTACACACACACACACATAACTGGAGAAGGAAATGGCAACCCCTTCCAGTATTCTTCCCTGGGAAATCCCATGCACAGAGGAACCTTGTGGGCTACAGTCCATGAGGTCACAAAACGTCAGACACAACTGAGCACATAGGCACCATGCATGCAAGTATACACATATACACTACTCTCTCCCATTCAAGAAAAATACATATCTATACATGCAGGGGTGTGTTCATATAGAAAATATCTAGGACACCCACGATGGTGGCTCCTATAGAGTGAGACTGGAGGGAGTGTGCAGTGCATTGCACAACCTTTTTGTTCTCTTTAAATCCTTAACTGTGAGTATATATTGACCCCATAACAATTTTGCAATGCTTACTATAAAGTCTAACATAGAAGACTGAGAGAAGCTAACTCCTCAGAAGCAGAACTTAAGAAAAAGAAGGAAGCAATAATGCAAACCTAAAACTAGATAATTAAAAGCCAATTGCTTCTTTCCTGCCAAGGATGCGCAGGCTCTTAGGACAGCTAATCAAAACACGGCACTTGCTGTGGTCCTCTCACGCTGCAGGCACTTCCTCAGCTCCACCATTTCCAGGACCATGCTGTTCCCAGTCACTCCCTCCTCCAAGAATTTGAGGGGTGTCAAAATACAAAAAGCCAACAGAATTCCAAATCTGGAGCTTTACTCAACACAGAAAGGAACAGCAACACTGAGATGACTCTCCACAAAGTGTGTGAATTGCAATCTTTGAGAGTTTAAAAGAAGATTTCTCTAGCTCCTGTGCTGTGCTCAGTTGCTCAGTCTGCCTGGCTGTTTGCGACCCCATGGACTGTAGCCCACCAGGCTCCTCTGTCCAGGATTCTCCAGGCAAGAATGCCGGAGTGGGTTGCCACGCCTCCTTGAGGGGATCTTTCCAACCCAAGAATCAAACCCAGGTCTTCCGCATTGCTGATGGATTCTTTACCAGCTGAGCCACCAGGGAAGCCCAAGAATACTGGGGTGGGTAGCCTATGCTTTCTCCAGGGGATCTTCCAACCCAGGAATTGAACTGAGGTCTCCTGCATTACAGGAGGATTCTTTATCAGCTGAGCTACCAGCAAAGCCCTCTCCACTCCCTGTTTCAAACTAAAAAGGAATTATTCACAGGAGAGCTTGGTCCCTTCTGCTGCCCATCAGGAATGCCTCATTTCCAGCTGATGAAACACAAATCAGATGGATTTTGCTGGTGCATGTGTTCCTCCAGACACACTGTGTATTCATGGTCAATATAATTTGCAACAATAAACACTATTAAGAAAAGGATGAGTCTCCTTAAAGAGGAAATCAAAAAGGCTGAGTTCAGGTCAAGCTATCGAGCATTATGACTATGGTCCCCAAATAAGCAGTGCTGATCACCAGAATTCTTCACATGGGGTGAACTTCATGCTTTTGATATATTTTGTTATAAATAATTAAGAATACAAATACATAATTAATATCTATGTAGCCAATGAAAATCAGAGCATTAATCTAGAAACTCAAGAATGATTGCTATGGGACTTTCCTAGTGGTTTAGTGGTTGACTTCACCTTCCAAGGCAGAAGGTACGGGTTAGATCCCTGGTTGGAGAGCAAAAATCCCAGACCTCGCAGCCAAAAACCAAAACATAAAACAGAAGCAATATTGTAACAAATTCCATAAAGACTTTAAAAACGGTCCACATTTTAAAAACCTTTAAAAAAAATAAAGAATGCTTACTAAGTCTCAATTCATTGATGATTTGATTTTTTGTTTGTTTTAATTCTTACATGATTTCAACAAACTTGTTTAGAAAACTTTTGGGTTCCCATCTTTTGTATTCTAGGTTGAGATGGATGAGAAAGTATTTAAGCCATTTGATTATAATAGTATATTGAGCCATTTTACTATATAATGTTTTAGCTGAAATTTAAACAAAGACCTGGCTATTTTCCTAGGCTTCACTAGTTAATAGCTATGTGATCTTAAGACAAGTAACAGCCTTTTTAAAGCTTAATTTCTTCATCAATATAATTAAAAATTTTAATCAGGTGATCACTAGACCACTTTTCAGCTCTAATGATTCTCCACTAGCCGCTTACTTGCCAGTTGGAGGAAAAAAAAAACAGTCATTCCTCTGCTCTTTCAAACTAGCAAACCAAAAACCACAAATAACTCTTCATTTCTAGAAGCTGTTCACATGTTTTATCGAAGAGAAGGTCTTGAAATTCACAGTGAAGTAATGACAACTTCACCACATACCATGCCAGATAAATTAGTTCATTTTAATTTTTATTTCCAAGGTCATCTCCAGATTGGCCTATCTCCACACAACATGTCAGGAAAATTCTTAACAATGAATTAGATTCAAGTTAAATTTTCTGGAGAGCCCAACCCAGAAAAGCATCACAAAGATCAGGTAACCAAACAGCATAGCAGACAAATTCTCCAACCAGTGCTCAGCTTTCCTCACAGTCTCACCATGATCGAGCATCCAGTATCCCTAACCTCTTAATAATAAAACTGACACAAAACATATGGCCAAGACTAAGCAAACCATCCTGTCTAACACCATCCTTGGAGTAGCTCTATAAGACAGACACCATATCCAGATTTTAATTACAAGGGAACTGAAGTCGAGAGACAACATTTTATCGAACATTGCATACCTAGAAAAGACAGAACTAGAAATGTGAGCTCACAACCTTTGACATTCTCTGCCCTCCTTACAAGCTTCTACCTGCCATTAACCTCCCTCAGAGTCAGGTCTCAAGTCTTCTACATGTGTTATCACCTTTTAAGCCAAATGTGCTAAGTGGTATTATTCTCTCCATTTTACAGATGGAAAAATTGAGGCTAAAGGAGGAGCCATGACTTCCCTCTAGAAATAATGGCAAAGCTTGGAAGGAAAGCCAAGTCTCACTGATTCCAAGCCTGTGGGATTTACCATTGTGGAATAAGGCCTCCCTACCAGGAACTTGGTTTCCTGACTACTGATTCACTCTATGTGCAAAATTACTTTCTCAACTTGCAATATATTTCATTCTTTAAAATAGAGATCAGATTTTTACAAGGTATAAATTCTTCACATTGACCCAAAAAAATCACACCTTCTTCACCTTTTGGTCTAAAGGACCCTAAACAATGCCAAATTAACAGTGGTCAATTAATTTGTGCTGAAATACTTGATTAACAATGAAAACAAGCCTGTACCACTTTAAGCCTTAAATCTTCTACTGAAAAAGTTATCCTGCTTTGGGAATTAAAAGAAAGAAACAATGAGTAAGTGAATGAATGAATGAATGTTTTCTTGGACCCACATTCTAGTTGGTGATAAAGAAGAAACTTGTTTGAAGAACAGAATAAACCACAATGGAAATGGAAGTACTTCTCCATTCATTTCTAAAGAAATCTAATCCCCTGTTTGATCGAGCAGAACTAAATCATTAAATTAATTCTGTTTAAAAGGTGAAAAGTGATCATGGGGATTTGTTTGTAATAAATGTTTGCTGTATTGAGCCAAAGATCACCAGTGTCTCATTTGGCAAATGTCATCCTTCTTATTCTCCAGACGAAGGTCCACCTATGACCACACATCACGAGAGGCCCTAGGAAGAAAACTCAAGCCCTGACTCAGTCCTGGTTTTACTCCCTGTGGGGATTTATGGCACTAGGATCAGCAGCTCTCCTTCAGTGTAACCAGATCCATTCCTTTCTCCCTCCCCTTCCTTCCTTTACTTCCTTCTTGTTTCCTTTCTTGTCTCCTTAAATACTTTAGAAAGGTAACCTGCAGAAATAAAAATCATTGTGTTAAGTCTTACAGTGAAATGCAGTGAATACAACAGGTGTTTACCTTCACTTTTTCCTAAAGACCCACTAAAATGAAAGAAAAGAGATAAAGCCATACAAATCCTTGTCAAAGGGAAGAGGGAGCAATTACAGTGGATGATGGAGCTCACAAATTTTAGAGACAGGAAGCAGACAGACAAATAGTGACGGACATTCGAGGTTTCTCAGCTTTAAGTACCTCTAAGGTGGTGGTCAACATTGCAGAGCCCTAGAAAGGCTGCAAATGAGAGCTACCAGCTACCTCTGACCACCCCCACACAACTCTGATGGAAGAAAAAAGATTTAATTTGTGAAGAGGCTGAACCAGAAATGCTCTGAATCAGGCACTACCAAGCATAGCTGAGTGGAACATCTTATGAAAAGGGAAGAGAAGTGAAAGGCTGAATACTCAATGATTAGCCCACCAGCCCCCATCCCCAGAAATGATTCCAGGTTCCTTTGTAGAAAGATCCGAAATCAAATGACAGAGAGAAGAGAAATGGGAGGGTGGGGAAAAATAAGGGAGAGGTGGAGATAAGGAGGAAGAGGGAGAAGGGGATGGGGAGAAGGAGAAACAGAAGGAAGAGGAGGAGAATGAGAAGGAATTCCTTCAAAATATTCACTACAGGGGAATTTGAAGGAGTAGGAAGGTAGCAAATATGGTTAAATTGGATTAATCCCAACTTAATAACTGTTGAAGCTAGTGAATACCTAGGCTCACTCTCGTCACTACTTTTGTATGTAATTCTCCATAATGAAAAAAGGTTTTCAACAATAATATAGGGAGCATGGGAAGGTGCTACAGAATATGAAGAAGGAGGAGGCATGGGATATGTGTGTATATAAGGGAGAACTACCTACTGATCATCTTGGAAATCAATAGATGCCATCTATACCTCAGATATGCAGATGACAGCAGTGCAGAAAGTGAAGAGAAACTAAAAAGCCTCTTGATGAAACTGAAAGAGAAGAGTGAAAAGGTTGGCTTAAAGCTCAACATTCAGAAAATGAAGATCATGACATCTGGTCCTATCACTTCATGGGAAATAGATGGGGAAACAGTGGAAACAGTGTCAGACTTTATTTTAGGAGGCTCCAAAATCACTGCAGATGGTGACTGCAGCCATGAAATTAAAAGACGCTTACTCCTGGGAAGAAAAGTTATGACCAACCTAGATAGCATATTCAAAAGCAGAGACATTACTTTGCCGACTAAGGTCCGTCTAGTCAAGGCTATGGTTTTTCCTGTGGTCATGTATGGATGTGAGAGTTGGACTGTGAAGAGGGCTGAGTGCCGAAGAATTGATGCTTTTGAACTGTGGTGTTGGAGAAGACTCTTGAGAGTCCCTTGGACTGCAAGGAGATCCAACCAGTCCATTCTGAAGGGAGATCAGCCCTGGGATTTCTTTGGAAGGAATGATGCTAAAGCTGAAACTCCAGTACTTTGGCCACCTCATGCGAAGAGTTGACTTATTGGAAAAGACTCTGATGTTGGGAGGGATTGGGGGCAGGAGGAGAAGGGGACGACTGAGGATGAGATGGCTGGATGGCATCACCGACTCGATGGACATGGGTTTGGGTGAACTCCAGGAGTTGGTGATGGACAGGGAGGCCTGGCGTGCTGCGATTCATGGGGTCACAGAGTCGGACACAACTGAGTGACTGAACTGAACTGAACTGATACCTTAAAAAAAAAAAATCAAGAAATAGCAGTATTTCTATGATATTTTTGCAGTGTGGAAAAATATGCCTGAAGAAGCAACTAAAAGTATTAAAAGTGGCTGCTTCTGGAGGGTGACAGAACTTGTGAAGAGGGGAGCTGTTTTTCACTGCAAATCTTGTTTCACTATTTGTATTTTAAGACTATGCACATTATTACTTTGCTAAAAAAATGAACACAGGAATTAAAAATAGTTGTGCTACAGTGTTTGGAAAGGGGGTGCATTTTTAAAATATCTTTTAATGCAGTTCTTTTATAGTTTTATCAATAACAAAAACATAAAAATCTTTGTAAACTTTAAAGTACTTTATAAATTGAAGTTGTTGAGCTCACTGGAGATGCTGACTTCCAAAAGATACCTGCATGTATCCACAGTGTGATTTCTGGGCTTCTAAGTGTGTTAGTCACTCAGTCGTGTCTACTGTTTTGTGACCCGAAGGACTGTAGCAGGCCAGGCTCCCTTGTTCACGGAATTCTCTAGGCAAAAATACTGGAATGGGTTGCCATGCCCTCCTCCAAAGGATCTTCCTGACCCAAGGATAGAACCCAATTCCCTTGCTTGGCAGGTGGATTCTTTAGTACTGGGGCACCTTTAGAATAGGTTAAGATCATAAAGTGAAGTTTATTTTAAAAGGTTATGCTTTATGTTGGAGACAGTATTGGAAATGGATATGCTTATACTCTGTTGATGTTGATGACATTATAACATAGCACACTTTTTCTGGAAGATAATCGGACAAATATAGGAAGCCTTAAAAATGATTATTTTTTCCTCTCAGCAATTTCACTCTCAAGTATTCATCCAAAGGAAATAATCAGTGATTTGCACAAAAATTTGGTTACAAGAATGTTTATTATAGACCTGTTTATAACAGCAAAAATGTTGCAAACAATCTAAATGTCCAAACACAGGCAACTCATACACTTGAGTAATTTAGGTCATGTGGTCATTAAAATAATTCAATAGAAAGATATTTAATGACATAGAAAAATAGTCATCACACAATATTAAGTAGAAAAAAAGATTACAGAATACACATCATCACATTTTTATAAATACATGTAACTCTATAAGCAAAGAAATGAGCTTCAAAGAATATACATCAAAAACAACTGCTATCTGGAATTTGAAATTTTTCCAGTAAATCTCCTTTTATGTGCATTTCATTCAGTGAACATATATCATTTTATAATGAAAAGAAAGGTAAGAAGTTGTTTCTTTTTAAAGCTGATTAAGTAAAGAACATAGGGCTACAAAAGTACTGATCTTTTTAAATGTTATATACATACATTAATGTTTAAAAATAAGAAAGAGGGAAAAAAAGGTAATGATCAAGCAGCAATCTCAATTTTGGAATGTATTTGTTGGCCCAAATAGTGATTCTCCAAAGTCAAAGAATACAGTCTCATCTGAGGTTTATCAATTTTTCTAATCTTTCCAAAACATTTTGACATTATTCATTCATTTTGAATGTTTGCTTCTATTTCATTAATACTGTTCCCATTCTTTTCTTCCTTCTACTTTCTTTAGGTTTCACCTATTATTCTTTTCTAAAACTTCTTGAGTTTTTTTTCAGCCTTTTTTTAAAAGTTTTATTTACATATATTTCAAAGTTTTTAATTTCTCTTTATTCAGTGCTTTAGCTGTACTTTATAGAATTTTTATCATTCTCTTCAATATTAATTTATCTTGCAATTTCTTCTTTGACTTACTATTTAGAAAAACACTGATATTTTCTAAAATATTTGAGAATTTTCTAAGTTGCTTTTGTTAGTAATTTCTAGCTTTTTTTCTCAGTGCCCAGAAGCGTACTTTTTGGATTTTAATTCCTTGGAAACTAAGACATGCTTTATAACTGGTACCTGTTCATTTTTGGCAACTGTACAGTGTACATTTAAAAGAAACGCATATTTTGCAGTTTTGTGTCCTATTCTACATATTGTATATCAATTAAGTCAGGTTGACTAATTTGTTCAAATATCCTATACCCTCTGGGTTTTTTTGTCCATTTATATATCAATTATCATCAAAGTTATATTAAAATCTTCCATTGTCACTGTGGGTTTGTCTGTGTTTCCTTGCGATACTTCCAATTTGTGCTTTATATATTTTGAAGTCATATTATTAGGTATATACACATTTAAAAGTGGTATAAATTCTTGGTGGATTAACCTGTTTATTATTATAAAATGCTGCTCCAACAAATTCTTCTTGCCTTAAGATAGCATAGCTATACTGGCTATCTTTCATTTAGTGTTTGTATGATTTTTCATTTTCTAAACCTTTACTTTCAATGTTTTGGAATTTTTATATTTAAGATGTGTTCCTTGTAAGCACCATAAACTCATGTTCTGTTTGCTTACTTTTCCAGGCTGATAATCTTTATCTTTTGGTGGAAGGCTTTGATATTTTATGTTCAATGGAATTAAATACATATTTATGTTTAAATTTTCCCTCTTGCTATTTGCTTTACATTTGTTCCTCTTTCTCTTCTGCCTTATTTTGGGTTTATCAAGAATTTTTATTATTCTATTTCCTTCCCTTTAACTTCCTTGTTAGTTATTCATTCCTTAACTATGCTTTCAGTTGATACCCTAGAAATTACAACATGCATTCCTGACCTAGCAAAATTTAACTTAAATTAGTGTTTTTACTACTTCCTAGGTCACACAAAGATTTTAGAATGTTTTTTCTTTATTTAATCCTCTCCCAAACTATGTACTATTTTGGCTGTGCATTTTAATTATATATATATTTCCTTTTTGCATAGTCAATAATCATTTAGATTAACTCACATACTTACCATTTACCATTTTTTTCTTGTTCTTCATTTCCTTCCTGTATCCCTGAGCTTCCCTGTGATGTAATTTTTCTACTGCTTGAAGAATGTTCTTTAGTATTTTGGTTGGTGTAGATCTACATACAATAAATTCTCTCAGTTTTGTCTGAAGTATCTTTTTTTAACTTTAAGTTTGAAGGATTCTTTTTGCTAGGTATAGAATACTACATCGGCAGTTGTTTTTCTTCACATTTTGAAAACATCTTTTCATTGTTTTCTGGCTTTCACTGTTTCTCTGAAAAATTTTAGTACCTTGTTTCTCCTTTCAAGGTAATGTTATCGTTATTCTCTGGCTAATTTCATGGTTTTCTCTTTGTGTTGGTTTTCAGTACTTTTACTAAGATTTCTCTTTGTCCTTTATCTTGTATACAGTCCAAAGTCCATCCTTGATCTCTCTCTGTTAGTCTTCAAATGTTGTTTTCCTGTTCCACCTCTTCTCTCCTCCTGGGACACCAATTACACAAATGCTGTACCTTTCACCAGATCTCATTTTTCTCTTACATTGCTTACTCTATTTTCCTTTCTTCTTGCTCATTGTGTTTCAGACTAAATATATTCTTCTGCTCTTTCAGTTCACTACTTCACTCTTCAACCATGTCATATGTGTTAAAGCCATTGAATGTTCTTAATCAGTTGTTTTATTCAGTTAATTATATAACTTTATTTGGTCCTTTTCCTTAGTTTCCAGTTGCTTACTACAATTCTCAGCCCTATCTTTTAATTCCTTGAACATATTAATCATTGTTGTAAAGACTATGATAGTCCCATTACCTGAAACCCTGGTGGGTCTTTTTCTATCTTTTTTTTCCTTTTTAATTTGCAGTTACAGCCTGTCTTATATACCTGGCTATTGCTGCTTGAACAGAGAACAATTTTTATTTATTTATTTTTTTAAACTAGTAGAGTTCATTAGAAACTCTAGATGATGCTATCTTCCTCCAGAGAGGAATAATTTCACTTTTGGCAGGCAGCTAGTCTAATGGTACCAATAATTTTTAAACTATTCTAATCCATCCAAAGACTGACCTGATTCATAGCCTAGCTTCAGTCTTTGTGGGACTGCTCTATTTCCTGCTTATTCTTGCTTCTAGGGTGCAATCGTTCAAGCTCTCAAATGAAAGTCTGGGGTATTTACCAGCCATGCTCCCACTCTCAACTGCCACTTTTGCACATTTCCTCACCTGTATCTTCGTCCCGTAAGTTACTATCCTAATAGCTCTCCTAACACCTTTAATCAAAATGTTTTTCATATTTTGTACATATTTTCCAGTTGTTTTCACAGAATAGTTTAAAATAACATTGTCCACCATTGCCAAGAGAACTCACTCACCTAACAGGTTCTTAATATTAAATCCAAAATAAATATTTTAATCTCTCATAACCAACTCTGATGCTGGGAGGGATTGGGGGCAGGAGGGAAAGGGGATGACAGGGGATGAGATGGCTGGATGGCATGACCGACTCGATGAACGTGAGTTTGAGTGAACTCCGGGAGTTGGTGATGGACAGGGAGGCCTGCCGTGCTGCAATTCATGGGGTCGCAAAGAGTCGGACATGACTGAGTGACTGAACTGAACTGAACTGAACCAACTTCAAATCAGTGCTGGACCATAATAAGTTAAATACAGGTGAAAAGGATGGCTTGAGTGCTCCAATGATGTCAAATATCAACTTCCATGAAAACAGAATTTCCTCTTTAAAAAAATAAAAAAGAATCTTTCAGTCAACATCCAATGCTTTACCTGTGGCTCTAACTTGTGACCTTTCTAAAAGCCATTACCACTCTCAAAAGAACATAGAAAATACAAATATCTTTTTTTTCTTGCAAGTAGTTTACATCATTACAAAATTTGAGACCTGTAGATGAATTTAAAGGTCTTCTACCTCAACACTATCATTTTATAAACTAGGAAACTGAGACTCAGAGAGGTGAAGTAATTGGCTCATGGTTATACCAGAAAGTGAAGAGGAACTAAAAAGCCTCTTGATGAAAGTGAGAGCGGAGAGTGAAAAAATTGGCCTAAAGCTCAACATTCAGAAAACGAAGATCATGGCATCCAGTCCCATCACTTCATGGGAAATAGATGGGGAAACAGTGGAAACAGTGTCAGACTTTATTTTGGGGGACTCCAAAATCACTGCAGATGTTGATTGCAGCCATGAAATTAAAAGACGCTTACCTCTTGGAAGGAAAGTTATGACCAACCTAGAGAGCATATTCAAAAGCAGAGACATTACTTTGCCGACTAAGGTCCGTCTAGTCAAGGCTATGGTTTTTCCAGTAGTCATGTATGGATATGAGAGTTGGACTGTGAAGAAGGCTGAGCACCGAAGAATTGATACTTTTGAAGTGTTGTGTTGGAGAAGACTCTTGAGAGTCCCTTGGACTGCAAGGAGATCCAACCAGTCCATTCTGAAGGAGATCAACCCTGGGATTTCTTTGGAAGGAATGATGCTAAAGCTGAAACTCCAGTACTTTGGCCACCTCATGCGAAGAGTTGACTCATTGGAAAAGACTCTGATGCTGGGAGGGATTGGAGGCAGGAGGAGAAGGGGACAACAGAAGATGAGATGGCTGGATGGCATCACTGACTTGATGGACGTGAGTCTGAGTGAACTCCGGGAGTTGGTGATGGACAGGGAGGCCTGGCGTGCTGCAGTTCATGGGGTTGCAAAGAGTCAGACACCACTGAGCAACTGAACTGAACTGAACTGAACTATACCAGTTCTTAAAAGAGCTAGGGAACTAATCTAGTTTGACAGTACATTGACAGTATTTCAATATATGTAATTACATTGTCAATAATTACATTGACAGTATCTCAAATTAAAAAAACACAGCTTTGAAAAAAGTTTATTAAAGAGATAAGTAAAATGGAACATAATCAAACCTAATCATAACCAATTACAATATCTGGACCTAACATGAATCCTTATAAACAAATGAAGAACAAAATAAAGACAGAAATTCAAACATGACTGAATATCTGAGTTATAAAGGAACAATTAATTATGTTGGATATGAAAATGTTGTTTTGACTCTATTTTTAAAAGAGTCACTATCATTACACACACATCTTAAATATTTATTGATGAAATGATAAAGCAAACAGATCTACTTTAAAATAATACAAGATACAAAGAAGCATGTGACTAAAGTGATTAAATACCCTGGCCATGAGTTTCCGGGTGATGATAATACATAGATATTTGTTACATTAATCATCTGTAATTGGTTATAATTTTCCATAATAAACAGTAAAAATAGAAAGAAAGTGAAAGTTTCATCAGTTATTTTTTTAATCAAAAGAGTTACCAGTTAAATAAGTTAAAGAGGGCTAAAAGTCAAATCCAATACAGTTTAATAAATATCTCTAGATAAGAAATTTCAGCCAACAGAATAGATGCTTTAAGTAGTAACTTGTGCAATGTATAAATTAAGCAAGAGGCAAGATAATACATTATTTAGCATAATTCAACCTCCTTTTTAATATTTGATCACCTAAGTATTAATAATATTGTTCCTAGAAAATTTTTTAAAATTTCAGTTTCATTGAGGTATAACTGCCAAAACTGTAAGATATTGGAAGTGAAGATCATGGTGATTTTATATACATCCACATTCTAATAGTAAAGAATTGCCTGTCAGTACAGGAGACACAAGAGACATGGGTTCAATCCCTGGGTTGGGAAGATCCCCTGGAGTAGGAAATGGCAACCCCCTCCAGTGTTCTTGCCTAGAAAATCCCACGGACAGAGGAAAGGGGTGGGCTACTGTCCATGGGGCTGCAAAGAGTCAGACACAACTGAGCACAGACACAATATATATTGTGAAAGGATTTCTTCCATCTAGTTAATTAACACATCCATAACCTCACATATTTATCTTTTTTGGGGGGAGGATGAGAACATTTCAGTTCTTAGTATATTTCATTTTACAATACAGGGTTACCAACTATAATCTTTCTTTAAATCTAGAAGAAATTATTTATGCTAACTCAGCACTCGTTGTTTGACACATTATTAATATTCTACAACCCAGACTCTCCCCTACTACCAAACCATGACCAGTGTAGAATGCTGGCCACATTGTTGGTATTTCAGAATCCCCAAAAGACTTACTAAAGAGAAAAGGATAAATTGGGGGAACTAGGAATTAAAAGGTAAAAATGAGTACCAAAATAAAAACCAATTAACACTGTCCTAGGTTGCCTGTAAACTGCTCTTTCATACATGAATATATCTTAAAAGTCATAACTTGGGGATGGAGGCAGAGATCAAATATAAAATAAGAGAACTTTTTCAGAAAATGATTTTATCATATATCCCATCAAATATTCCCTGCTTAATCAGTCATCTGCTAGGTGTTCACTGGTGGTTATGCCCCACATTCTTTCTTTATTCCACCGTATTCTTGCTGACACTCCTGCTCTTAGTCTGTAAGTCCAACACCTGCCTGCCTCCCCATCTGTCTGAGGCTGGCACCATGAAGAGGGATGACTTATTTCCGAAGAATACTGCACCACTTTCCCAAACTAGGAGAGTCTGTGAACTAGGGAGCTAGATCATTCTCATTTAAATAAACAGAGGGCTCCTCTGTCCATGGGATTGCCCAGGCAAGAATACTGGAGTGGGTTGCTACTTCCTCCTCCAGGGGATCTTCCCAACACAGGGATTGAACCCTCGTCTCCCGCATCTCCTGCATTACAGGCAGATTCTTTACCACCGAACCACCGAGGAAGCCCAATTTAAATACACAGATGTACAGATCTGTACATGCACATGCAAGCACACACACACACAGTCACTGCTTATAAATCCCAGGGACTGGAAACTACAGAGATCCTCAGTATTTGGTATTTATTTATTTAAGGTGAAAGAATATCAAACTTACTCTTTATTTATTAACTACAGTTCAATAGTAACTTAAATAATTTCAGCGGACATTTATCAAATGTCATTTATCAAATGCTTGTCTGATATAAGGGAACCATTGCGCTAAGTTCATGGTCCCACCTTATCTCATGCACATTCATTTCCTCACGCACACGTTTATCTCATTCAATTCTCATAACAACCTTAGGAGATAGGTACTAAAGCTATTCCCCCATTTTCTAGCAAGAGAAACTGAGGTTCAGAGAGATCAAGTCACCTGTCCAAGGATATACAGTGGTAACAGAGAATTACTATGTAATAGTTCTGATTTTTATCAAGGCTGAAAACCCAATCTCATTATAAAAACAAGCAGTAAGAGCAAGAGTTAAAAGAAATTGCATACCCTTGCAGATATATTCCTCTACACACATCCTGGATGAACGTCTGGGCTTACCTGCAATACTGCTGATCCCCGGCTTACTTTTCCCAACCTCTTGACCACATCCTCACCAGAAATTGGCATGGAGCCCTCCAGAAACAATACAGCTCAGCTCCTGCTCTCTATGGCCATCCTTACTTTTCTTAGCTAAGCTCCACAGTTGCATAAAGCTAAAATGTAGACCATGATGGTGCTTATTAAATGCAATGAACAAAATCGTTACTTGAAATGACAGCAGCTGAGGGCTAAGTGACACCAATATAAGTGGAAGTGAAGCTCTTTGCAGGCCAGAGATGGAAGGCAGAACTGCCTAAGACACGTGCAGAAGGAAGACACGTGCCCAGTGGCAGAGTCCAAGGTTGGAAGCTCTTGCCTTAAACTAGTGTACACTGCATGCACAGAGACCCTGATAACAACTAGAATCTACTGGCCAATTACTACTACAAAAATACCATTTATCCAGCCTTATCTACCCTAAGCACTTTATATAATTATCTCTATGTATTATGTTATTACCATATTTCACAGATAAGAATCTGGATGCAAAGAGAGCTTTAGTAACGTGCCCAAGGTGACATGGAGACAGGATTAGAACCCAGTTCAGCTTAACTCCAAAGCAAATGTTATTAACTACCACTTACACCACTACACATGCCCCCAATCCAGGTGTGAAGCTCAGCTCTCCTTCAGGGACGGAATGCAGACATCCACCAATGCCAAAATGACACACACCAGACATGGGGCACCTTCCATGGAGCTCAATATAGTTTTCCCCCACAATGCATCAAGTTTCCCTTGTCAATTATCTCCAAGAGAGGATATGGTTATCATAATCAAACATTCTCTCTTCTATGCTTTTAAGCTTGAGAGGAGAAAATATATATACATATATATTTATATGCATACAGATACAGGTACATAATTAAATTTTACTTAGCACGTGGGCTTCCTGGTGGCACAGAGGGTAAAGAATCTGCCTGCAATGCAGGAGACCCAGGTTCGATCCCTGGGTTGGGAAGATCCCTTGGAGAAGAGAATGGCAACCCACTCTAGTATTCTTGCCTAGAGAATCCCATGGACAAAGGCTACAGTCCATAGCGTCACAAAGAGTCTGACATGACTGAGCAAAGTTTTCACTTAGCATTTAACAAGTAAGAATTATTGGTTCTAATTCCCTGGAACCAATAGAGCCTACAGAGAGCCTTTAAGGATTTTACTGTGGCCACGTAAAGGGATGGCATTAGACTCTATCACACACTTCACATCTTTTCTGTATCTGAGAATAGAAATGAGCCAAAGGACTATAAAAGCCCTTTAAGTATAGTCCAGCCCTATTTTGATTCAGAAAAAACCTTTGCTGGGTAGGTGACATAAGAGGCTTCTTAGGGCAGGAGTTTGAGATGTGACATTAAGTCTAGCTTCTTTGGGGAGTTGTTTTTTTGTGGTTTTTTGCTGGGAATTTTTCTTCCAGATGGCTCAGTGCCAATGGCCTCCAGCCTGTGTATTCTGGTGCCCACCCCTAGAAGCGTCTTTGGGTGGGCTCTTAATTCCTCATGAGGTCCCATTCACCCCTAACATCTTAGCACTCAGCATAGTACTGCCACACAGCAAGTATGCAAAAAACAGTTCTTGAACAAAGAAATAAAATATGTGGGAGGCAACTATAGACTGAATGTTTGTGTGCCCCTAAAAAATTCATGTTGAAATATAATCCCCAGTGTGACAGCATTTAGAAATGGGGTCTTGGGAGGTGATTAAGTCATGAAGACAGAGCCCTCAAGTACAGAATTAGTGGGACTTTCCTGGTGGTCCAGTGGCTAAGACTCCATGCTCCCAAGGCAGGGAGGCCCAGGTTCAATCCCTGGTCACGGAACTAGATCCCATATGTTGCAACTAAGACCCGGCACAGCAAAATTTAAAAGAAAAAAAAAGAACAGAATTAATATCCTCATGAAAGAGGCTCGAGGGACAGCCCTGGCCCCTTCCTGCATGTGAGGTCATAACAAGATGATTGTCTTTGAACTAGGAACTAGGAGTCTCACCAGACACCAAATCTCTTGGTGCCTTGATCTGGGACTTCCAGACTCTAGAGCTAAATTTCCGTTGTTTATAAAATAGGTATTTATTCTGTTATACCTGAGGTATTCTGTAAGAGTAGCCTGAATAGAGTGACTGAAGCCCACACATGGAAGAGCTATTTCATGACACCACCTCCCTAGCCCTTCCCTTCCAAAGTATGAGCTCCAGGAAGCCCTGCAAGGACTCTCACCATGCACAGAGAGGGGCAGGGCATCCCTGGTGCAGCAGGCCTTCTGTCCCCATAAACCACTACTCCAGTTTAAGTGTTTACTCCTCAGGCATTAGCTGCATGGCCTTCTGCAGGCCACATTGTGTCTCTGAGCCTCTTCCTCATCCAAGAGCTGGCAAGATTAAGCTGGGTCCATCTAGAGTTCTTCCCAACTCTAACTGCTAGGAGCATACTGTCCATAGGATGAGTCGCAGTGCAACACCTCCTGCCCTGGGTTCCTCTGGTTCTTAGTTAAAAGAACATAAGTTGTTGATCCTCATTACTCACCAATTCCATATTTGCAAATTCACCTACTGGCTACAATTTATTTGTAACCCCCAAATCAATACTTACTGTGCTTTTATAGTTGTTCAAACATATGAAGAGAGCAACAAGAAATTTGGGTCACCTGCCATTACATTCCCAGCTGAAGTCAAATAAGGGGACTCTCTGCCTTCTTGTTTCTGATCCCAAACTATAAACAAGGGTCCTTTTTTGCAGTCTATTTAGTGCCACATTCTTCACATTTCTGTACTTTTCATCAGTGATTCTGCAGTTTAAAATGCCCTCTTGAGTGTAGTGCTGAGGTTCTATCTGGTGTTCCTAAGCTCAAGAACGTTGTGATGGTTCTCAGGAAGGAAATACATGTGTTAGATACTCTTTAGTAAGGCATGAGTCACACTGCTGTTGGTCATAAGTTTAATGCCAATGGATCAACAGCGTATGTTAAACAACAAAAACACATAAAACAAGTTTCTGTGTTGATCAGCTGATGAAAAAGTGATCAGAGGCTCACAGAAGCCCTACTCTGTATTTCTCCTTGAAGCAAAGGTTCACTGTTTGCTAATTTACTGCTCATGACTACTTCATGCTGCTGTTGCTGCTAAGTCGCTTCAGTCGTGTCCAACTCTGTCCGAACCCATAGACGGCAGCCCACCAGGCTCTGCCGTCCCTGGGATTCTCCAGGCAAGAGTGCTGGAGTGGGTTGCCATTGCCTTCTCCAATGCATGAAAGTGAAGAGTGAAAGTGAATTTGCTCAGTCGTGTCCGACTCTTAGCAACCCCATGGACTGCAGCCTACCAGGTTCCTCAATCCATGGGGTTTTCCAGGCAAGAGTACTTGAGTGGGTTGCCATTGCCTTCTCCCATGGCTCCTTTATAGAATATGTGTGTGTGTGTGTTAGTCGCTCAGTCGTGCCCAACTCTTTGTGACCCCATGGACTGCAATCCACCAGGTTCCTCTGTCCATGAGATTTTCCAGGCAAGGATACTGGAGTGGGTTGCCATTTCCTTCTCCAGGGGATCTTCCCAACCCAGGGATCGAACCCGGGTCTCCTGCACTGCAGGCAAATTCTTTACCAACTGAGCTACAAGGGAAGCCCCTTTATAAAATATAACTATTGCAAATAATAAGAACTGACTAGGTATCCTCAGACTGGCTTCTATATAAGCTGAGTAGAAATAGAAATAGTGTCCCCTAGCGTTACTCAGTGCACAACATGCCCAACCATATGCAGCAGCACCACCCTTGAGATATGATCTAGTTGGAATCGATATTACAAAAAAACAAAATAGAAACTCCTATCCTTAACATACCCCAAATTTTAAAAGCTTTTAGAATTAGTCAGTGCTCAGGATGAAATGACTGTCTATGGGGTGTCTGTGAAATGACTGTCTTTGACATGGTCTACCCATCTGGAAGCCTGACTGTCTCCTGGAAGGCCTTTCCTCCATTCCTCTTATGCTTACATCGGCATTCGGAATCTTACAAGAAACTGCCCAAGTGTTTCTAAGTTTCTTGCTCAGATCAGTTTGTAACTGTCATTAATAATTGCAGACGGTGCCCCCATGAGAAAGTTCTCCACAAATCCACTGCAGAAACACAGGGCAGTAACAGTAAATAATTCATGCATGCGCCTGAAACCCCTACTAAGAAGATATACTGGGAGAGTTATTGAAAGAAGAGAGAACACAAAAGCAGGAAAAATGAAACAAGAAAAATCAGGAAGAAAGAGAATGAAAGAGAAAGAGTGAGTATAAAATAGTAAGAGTTTTAGAAATAAATGGCACTTGAGAAAGGCATCAGCAACACAGATCAAAATTTGTTTCTATTTGTGAGTGTGGGCGGGGGCTTTTGGCTTTTACAATATGCTTTGTTACTGGAGGTCTCAAATATATAGTCAGCTTAATCACACCGCTCATGGTCTAACAATTTCATACAAATAAACCCTGCCAGCATGGAACTGTCCTTTGAGGATGCCAAAATTTGGATAAAAAAGATCATGCTCCTTAGACTCTGAACTCAGACATGAGGGCTCAAATCCCATTCATACCACTAAGCTACAATGGCTCAGCGGGTAAAGAACCTGCCTGCAATGCAGGAGACACAGGAGATGTGGGTTCGATTCCTGGGTCGGGAAGATCCCTTGGAGAAGGAAACGGCAACCCATTCCAGTATTCTTGCCTGGAAGATCCCATGGTCAGAGGAGTTTGGTGGTCCACAGTCCAAAGGGTCACAAAGAGTCAGACACGCCTGAGTGACTAAGCACTATGTACACGTCACTAAGCTAAAGGCTGTCAGTAAGCGGTTTAACTTTTAAACTTTAGATTCCTCTACCACATAAATGAAATAATGCATATAAAAGCACTTACTACCATATATAGGATATGGAGATGTCATTTATTAATTTGATACAGTAATTGATAACTTACATACTGATCTAGGTCACATGGGGCTTTAAATCAGTAAGTAAAACCACAGCATTGAACACGTCTCCCAGAAACCCCTCTGGAGTTATCGATCATGAAAGGAGTGATCCTGGCAGGAAAAAGAAGAGAGAACAGCAATTTTCTTGTGAGTGTCTCAGGCTTTCCACTTTTCTTCTCTCATTGCTAAGTAATGGATCAATGACTTCCCAGAGACCAAATCTAATCCTACAAGTGAAAATAATGTGGTTACAGGCACAGTTCTTGGAAGCCACAGTGCTGATGCACTGACATGAAAAGGAGGGACAAGCGACAGGAAAATAAACTTGAGAAAATGGGTAGCAGATGAAGGAAAAAACCTCTAGGGCCAAAGTCGCCACCATGAACAGCTCAGGAAGGAAAAATTAAGAATTCAGAGGCCCAAAGAAAGCACTACTACTGGTAACATGTCCAGCATCTCTTAAGAGCTCAGAATACATATCATAAGACCTGCCTCCCATAATGGGAAAAAGAGTCCTCTTGGTTATGATCTATAGGAACCTGGCCAACAGCCCATACTGCATGAATACCTATAATGGAATCCTGACTTTGAAATAATCATGCTGAGGGAAGGATTCACAGTAAACATCATTAAAAGGAAAGAAAGAAAAACACTGGCATCAGGACATCAGAGAATTCCAGCCCTCCCAAGACACAGTTCAGGAATCTTCCAGGTAAAGTACTGAAAACACATATGCAAGATAAATGAGGTTTAAAGAAAGAAAGAAAAGAGGCCAGTATAGGGCTAAAAGTCTAAAGATACATTGTTTTTCTGCTGGCATCATTGATAAAGCGAGTCGATCTGCTGTTTCTCTGTGTGAAACATAATGGACTTATGGGCCTTGAAAGGATGTTTTGGGTTAGCTCTATGAATTCTCAATATATCCCTATGGTTTTAAAAAGATGAGAGAGTTAAGATGGGAATAAGAGGGCAACCTACTCCAGCATTAATGCCTGGAGAATCCCATGGAGAGAGGAGCCTGGTGGGCTATACAGTCCATGGGGTTGCAAAGAGTGGGACCTGACTGAAGAACTTAGCACACACAAGAGTTGCCCACATAAATATAAGATGGGTGTGAGATCATAGTACCACTTCCTTCTCCCATCTTGGGCATTACTAAGGTCTTGGTCAGCTGACACATTCTCTGCTGTCATTCTATCAACAACCCCATTGTGGACCACTCATCTTCCTCATCTATGTATCTTCTCTCATAACTCCCCACAAGCCACAATGGATCCAACCCAAAACCTGATCTCTCAGGGTTGCTACACACAATTAGAAAAACCTCACATACCCCTACAATGACTCCACTTCCCATCACAACTGGACCCTTGACCAGGTCACTAATCCTTTTATTTGTCTTTGGTCTGCTCCATTCGTCTGAGTCCAACTCACAAGCTGGAACAGTGAGGGCTGCCTTAAAGTTGGGAAAGAGAAGAAAGTTTTGAGGGCTGGATCCTGTAATGTATTTCTTACAACAAAATCCATCTGCCAAACTGCTGAGCTGGTGACAAGGACTATAGTCAGGAAGCAGAAATAAAGATACAGATGCAGAGAAGCTGATTATATGTCTAATTGGAGGGATTTAGGTTGACTTGTGGGCTTCCCTGGTACCTCAGCTGGTTAAAAAAAAAAAAAAATCCACCTGCAATGCAGGAGACCCTGGTTCGATTCCTGGGTCAGGAAGTTTCCCTGGAGAAGGGATAGGCTACCCACTCCAATATTCTTGGGCTTCCCTGGTGGCTCAGATGGTAAAGAATCTGCCTCCAACATGGGAGACCTGAGTTTGATCCCTGGGTTGGGAAGATCCTCTGGAGGAGGGCATGGCAACCCACTCCAGTATTCTTGCCTGGAGAATTCCATGGACAGAGGAGCCTGGCAGGCTACAGTCCATGGCGTCACAAAGAGTCAGACACAACTGAGCGAATAAGCACATATAGGTTGACTTGTAAAGGGAACTTAGAGCTGAGAAGTCAGAATTCAAGGAGCTAGAGAGGACAAAATGAGATACAAGGCCAGCAAACAGCTCCAAATCCAAACTTGTAAACACCGGACTATCTGGCAGGACCATTCCTTCCATGCAGACCCCCAGCATCTGCCCCAGCTGAGCCAACAAAGCCAGACTCCCTCCCATTCCACTCAGTGGCTATGCCCTACTTCAACCACTCTTGACAAACCCTGCATCCTCACTTGCAAACCACACCCCGCTCCTCGCACCCACCTCCCACATATGCATTTGAATCTACTGCCATCCCTTCTCCTTTTTAGCTTTCCAAAGGAAGAAACAGTCCTCCTTCTGCCCCAGGCAAAAATCTGTCTGCTTCTGCTCTCTACCATCTTCTGTCTCCTGAATTACCTGAAAGAAATCTATCACTGCTCCTGGCTCCTGCATCTGCAGACATTCTTTTTCTTCTAGCTATTTCCTTACTTTAGCCCCCAAAGTGTTACAGCTCTGCGGTACTTACACTGAAACTGTCACGTGTGCATTCACATCAGGAACGTAAGCAGTGAGCTTCCTAAGAGTAAGACTTGGCTAGACCAAGAGCTCTTAGCACCCAGCTTCAGACAGCGCCTGGTCCTACTGCTTATGTTGCCAGAGATACTTTGTGACTTTTGTTTTATCTTATTTTAAGGGGCCCATGACGGACCACCAGACAAAGACCTCACTTCTCGTATAAACACTGAACTAATTCTCAAATGAAACAGGAATAGGGTTGTTCTCCCAGTCGAACCAGAAGTACAAATCGATAGCAACTAGCTGCCCCTCCTGACTCTACACACCCTCTTCAGGGGCGCCCGGGTCTGCATGAGGTCACTTACTGATAGGAGAGCTGGTGAGAAACCACCAGGAAACACAAGGCAGCGCTGGCTGGCCACCAGCCTTGCAGATCTGCAGCACACACAGGAAGGAAGGGAAAGGATTCCACAGGTTCAGTGTGGGGCCATGTTGAAACAGGAGAGCGCTTTAATAACCTGGTTAGTGAATTCACTTAATAAAACAAACTATCCCCATGGAGACAGTCCCAGGTACCTATTTATCAGCAACTACTTAAAACCACACCAAAGTTATTACATAGTCCTTAATTTACTCCAGCTAATGCCGGCAAAATCATTTCACATTTACCCATTCTTGTAGGATACATGCCTGAATAAGTCATGAATAATTAACTTTTTTTCTTCCCACTTGAATCTACGATGCCAGTCACTTAACACCACTGGGCTCTCTGGCATGATGCTCAAACGCTCCAGTGTTCTTTACACTGCAGTAGATTTTAGCCCTGAAAAGGGTCTCCGAGGTGAACACGCCTTTCTAATGCTAACATAGCATCTTCTCCACGTGGCACAAACTCAGGTGTCAGGAACGGTAAGCAGTTTCAGCTTCTGCCTACGCTGCTTTTATTATGAAGCACAGACATTTTCAACACAACAGTCATGCCTCTCACCAGACTCCATAATTCCTCTATAATCATCAAGATGCAAACATTTTCCTCACTTGCTATCAAAAGAAACAGTATAATAACTCTAGAGGTATGGGCGGGAATGGTGGAGGAGAAAGAATCATAGTCTGGATGGGGTGGAGGAGTCTCAAGGAAAGCTGAGCTGAAAGGAAAAGTCTGCCATGGCTGAGCCCAGCTCAGTCAAATAGATTTAGTCAAGAAGATTTCTATAAATGTAAACCTTTATAGCAAATCCTATGTGATTATATACCAGTCTCAGAATTTTAATACCTAAAAGAATTTATTCCTCTGAAATATGCTTTTATCCAAGGCACAATGAAAGCACAGGAGAATGTAACACGTCTTCAAAAACCTGCATGTATCTTAAGGAAAAAAAAATGTAATTTTTACTTCAAGTGTTAATAATACCTGAAAGGAAGATCAGAAAATATCAGAAGCAACAGTTCAGTTTATTTGGTACGACAGCTTCATAGCAGCGGAAGTGATGGCTATTAACACTACAGCCTGTAGCAAGCTCTCCCCACAAGCTACGAGCTGCCCGAGGGTAGGGCCATGTCTATCCCCACATCCTCTGTGCCTGGAAGCAGTGTGGATGCAGGGATTGTCTATGAATGAAGGGGGTTAATGAATGACTGAATGCCCAGCTGAGTATGTTTTTGGAGTTGGTTACAATTTTCACAGTTTCAACTTTTTAAGACAGAAGAATGGGGAAAAAAACTAAGATGTGAATCAGTGATTCTGATTTGGCTGGACTTGATTAATATCATCATTGCTAGTAATAAGTATACAGCACTAAGTCTGTAATCAGTACTACTAAAGCTATTAAACACAAAAAAATCTAGTTGATGTATTCTATATATCATCAGTCCCCAGTCTTTTGGGCACCAGGGACCAGTTTCATCGAAGACAATTTTTCCACAAACAGAGGGGAGTCAGGATGGTTTCCAGATGATTCTCATAAGGAACAGACAACCTAGACCCCTTGAACGTAGTTCACAGTAGGGTTCGCGCTTCTGTGAGAATCTCATGCCTCAGATGATCTGCCAGGAGGTAGGGCTCATCCAGCAATGTGAGCGAAGGGGAGTGGCTGCTTGCTCTCCCACCACTCACCTCCTGCTGTGCAGCCCAGTGCTAAGAGGCCAAGGACTAGTACCAGTCCGTGGTCTAGCATTTTGGAGACCCCTGCTACACATAGTTCTTATATTTCTATAATCTACCCTGTAATCTAATTATGTGTGTGCTACTTGCTCAGTCATGTGCAACTCTTTGCAGCCCCATGGACTGTAGCCCCACCAAGCTTCTCTGTCCATGGAATTCTCAAGCAAGAATACTGGAGTGGATCCTCCTCCAGGGCATCTTCCCAACCCAGGGACTGAACCCAAGTGAATGGGGCAATAGTCAACAACCGTGGTGCTCTAGGCCACAGAGCATAGACACCTTTATGAAAATGTGAAAACAATCACATCTCTATCTAGCTCAAAATCCTACAGTAATTCCTTCTGCCTTAGATAAAGTCCAAGCTTCTTTAAAAGGCTTCTAATCCTTCATTAGAGAGCCAAGAATTTTCTGTTTAGCCTTCTCTCTCACCACTTCTCTACCACTACTCCACATCCAAGTCATTCTGAAATGCTTTTGGTTCCTCCAACATGCTATACTCCTCTCGCTCGCTCTCTCTCCCTCTCTCTCAGCTTTCAGGTATACTGTTCCCCCTGCGTGTAACATCCTTCACCCAATCTCTTTAATAGTTGTTTAATCATACCTCTATCAAGATTTATTTCCATGAATACAGGACTGCATGTCTGATTCACCATATTCTAATGGCTAGTAAAATGTTGGGCACATGTTAGTCACTCAGTTGTGTCCAACTCTTTGCAACCCCACGGACGGTAGTGCATCAGGCTCCTCTGTCCATGGAACTCTCCAGATAAGAATACTGGCGTGGGTAGCCATTCCCTTCTCCAGGGGATATTCCTGACCCACGGATTAAACCCGTCTCCTGCACTGCAGGTGGATTTGTTACTGTCTGAGTTACCAGGACCTTAAAAAGTATTTTATGAATTAATGAATAGTGGGGTTCATTCTGAGTGGCTTTTAATTATCTTGTGGCAATAATTTCAAAGTTCCATTAAATTGCTTGTTATCAGAACAAAAGCTTTGACTAACATAAAATAAACATATTCTAGAGGTCTCCATGCACATGAGGAAGTTGGTGAATGATATCCTCTATCAACAGTGCTTTCCCCATTTACCTTCTTACTTATTCACTGTTTCATGATCTATGATTAGACATGAGATAGGAATAAAATTATGAATCAACACTAACATTTTACAATGTGCTAGATCCAAAAATAAATCAAAGGGTAGAATAAAATTTGAGGAAGGGAAGGTGGGCTGGTCTAGCTCTGTGCAGATGGATAAAACCAAGAATTTTCAACACAAAGAGTAGCAAGGATTTCCGTATCATACACCTATTATGCTGCTGAGGCATAAACAGATACAGTTCTTATCCTCTAGGGATCTAGACTGCAGATTCTAGAATCTAAGATAGACCACACAAGTCCAGATCACAGCAACACCTTTAACTTTTGGCACCCAAGGCTCATCATCCAAGAACTGTTCATAGTTCAACTGCCATAGGTGGCCATTCGGAATGAAATTTGCCATGTGTACAATGAGACAAAAAGATCCAGCCAAGTCTACTGTGCTGCTTTAGACAGGCACACACCATAGCTATTTTCTTGCAAAACATACACAGTCCAGTCTGAGCAGAGCTCAAGCATTACCAAAGAAGTCTTTGTTTATCAATAAATATGAAGGGTGGCAGAGAGTCTGATAAAATATCCTCCTTACCTACTATCCAGCAAGGGGATAAGTCTCCCAGGCCAGGATGGCTAATTTCTGCACTATAACTTAATACAGTGCTTTCACAAGCTGTGCCAGGAGGGACAGAAGGCACCGTATGCTTGATTACAATACTTGTTGACCAGGGCCCTGCAGTCACACCCAAGGAAGGAATGAAGGCCAGCACCATTCCAAAGTCCCTTACCCTAACTGAGGTTCCCACTCTATTACAGAGGCCCCAGGATGCTTCCAAGGTGTGGAGGGAGGCGAGCTTTATTAAAAAATTTAAACCTCAGCAAAAAGAAAGGGTTACAATCAGAACCATTGGGCCAAACTCTTCAAAGGAACTTGTTTTAAGACTACTTGGTGGCTCAGATGGTAAAGAATCTGCCTGCATTGTGGGAGACCTGGGTTTGATCCCCGAACTGCCACATCCTCAATCTCAATATTTATTCTTGCACCCATTCTAGCCCTAAGCCTAGCCCTAACCGAGTCAGGAAGATCCCCTGGAGACGGAAATGGCAACACACTCCAGTATTCTTGCCTAGTGAATCCTATGGACATAGGAGCCTGGTGGGCTACCATCCACAGGGTTGCAAAGAGTCAGACATGACCAAAGCGGCTAACACACACATAGAGCAGGAACCCTAATCAGGCCTCTTCCTACTCTGGAGATTATACAAAAATTTGTTTATGTGGCTATTGCTCCAAGGAGAAAGATCCAACCAGCCTGCACTACTAGATCATTCAGATTCCAGAGAAGGTCAATTCGGAGGCAAGACTGGTTGAGTGGATTCTGAACTTTCACTGCATTTCCAAAGAAAGCTGGTAGCCCAGAAAAGTAAAGTATCAAAGCAGCCAGGGGCTGAATTTTCTAGAGTTCCCTGGTTGTATGTCTTCCTGGATGTCTTCCTTGACTTTCCCTGGGATTGAGACAATTTCCCACAAAGTAGGTAAGGCTATAAAGCCAACACCAGAACCACAATCATTCCATCCAATTTATCTGTATCGCAGCACCAGATCTGGCCCAAATCTAGGTTCTGAACCCACATGTAGCAAGATTTTAATTCAGTTGAGACTACAGCAGAGAAAGTCCAGAAACCGAGCTTAAGTATCCTAAGATTCAAAGACTGAGAGACACTAAATCATCCTGGAATAGACCCCTAAAGTCACAGCGCATGCATGTGAATCCCATGCATACTCAAGTCCCCAAGAGTATGCTCAGTGCTGCACAGCAGTAATCCCTGAAGTCAGACGTGGTACCGAACACCCTCCTCTGAAGCAAGACTGGCCAAAGCGGGAGCTCTACACACGTGCTCCTTTGCCCTGTCAACCTGCCTGGCCTGGACCCCAATAGAGAACAAGCCAGAGCTACTGAGGGCTTCTCCCCAGTACACCGTCTCACCACGGGACCAAGACTCCTGTCCAGAGAACTGGCAGGAATGAGAGAAACATCAAAGATGTTTTGAGAATCTCAGAAAGAAACCCTTAGTCACTCAGTCCTGTCTGACTCTTTGTGACCCCATGGATTCAGAAATAAGCCTTACTGAGAATATGTAGTACACCTTGGATAACTCTAGATTAAGCCTTAGAGATAAACTCATACATGTAACAGCCCCGCATGTTGATGAAGGCAAAGTTGATTCTTGCCCTGCTGCCACTATCACAGAGGAAAGTATTATTTTATTGTCTGAAGTCACATATACAAAGTTTGTTATTGTTGGTGTTTTATTGTTTATAAGGAAAATTATTTGTTCAGATTAAAGATATTTGGCATATACACTGGCCATAAAAAATCAGTGTACATTTTAAATAAAACCAAACACACTGTCAACTCCCAAACAAGCAGAATATATAAAATTCCAATACACTTGTACTCTGCTCAAATATGTTCTATGAAGCAAACAGTTAAGGAAACACATTCATTTATAACTTCAAAAAATTCCCCCCATCAGTTTGACTAAAAGAAAAAAAAAAAAGAGAGAGAGCAAACAGGGGGAAAAAAAGATGTATTTTGCAATTGTTTTGCTTCAGTAGACAAGAAGGGAAAACAGACAAGAGAGGCTCTTCCTCTCTCTTCAATGCAGTAACATTAGCTGCTTTCAGAAAGCATAATCTGAACCACTCAATTACACACCAGCTGTCAGTCACGACATTTTGCTTGTTTCCATTACCTGACAGTGATGATCTCAAAACTAGAGCTTCCCATACCTTGGTCCATGGATCAGTCATCAAATCACCTGGGACACTTGCAGCCATCCATTTTTGTCTCACTGAATCAGAATCCTCAGAACTGAGTTAGCTGGCTGGGTTTGTAATAAATACCCTGACTATAACTCAAAGTCAGGGTTAAGAGCTACTAGTCTAAAAACCTGAACTTGCTACCATAGCTTTTGAGGAGCTACTGGAAACATAATAAAAGTGATAAAAGAAAGAAAGATTGAATATAGCCACTTAATGGTTTTGGTTTGGACATTTCATAACTACAGTAACTAAGAAACAAGTAGCAACAAACAGAATTTATTTGGCAAAGACAATTATATATAACTACTCTTGTAGTACTTTCATAAGCCATTTCCGGAGGTCTAAATATTAATGAGGGGAACTCCCTGGTAGTTCCGTCGATAAAGAATCTGCCTGCAGTCCAGGAGACCCAGGTTCAATCCCTGGGTGGGGAAGGTCCCCTGCAGAAGGAAATGGCAATCTATTCCAGTATTCTTGCCTGGAAAATCCCATGCACAGAGGAACCTGGCGGGGCTACAGTCCATGGGGTTGCAAGAGTCGGACACAATTTAGAGACTAGACTACCAAATTGAATGACTCAAATTGAATGATTTGAATCCTAATTTCTGTGTAGTGTGTTAATGCTTTCAAAGCCCTTTCATAAGTCAGAGGTCTCAAGAAATAGTTATTAGAAAAGAGAGTCACCTAATAGAAAAGCTCACACATGACTGAGGTATGTGTGTGTGTTAAGTCGCTTCAGTCATGTCTGACTCTTTGGGACCCCACAGACTGCTGCCCACCAGGCTCATCTGTTCATGGAGATTCTCCAGGCAAGAATACTGGAGTGGGTGCCATGCCCTCCTCCAGGGATCTTACCCACCCAGAGATCGAACTTGTGTCTCCTGCAGCTTCTGGATTGCAGGTGGATTCTTTACCACTGCGCTACCACAGAAGCCCAAATGAGGCATAAAATGTAGTAAAATAAAGTATAGATTTATGATTTCCAGAATTATGTATCCTAGGGAATAGTTAAATTATAAATATATACATGAAGTGACTTTATGATTCCTTTAAAGTAATAGCAAAAGTCAAGTTTTTTTATATATTTGTTGGTTATTCATTAGTTTCATTTGTTCAGTTAGCTTTCTATATTGCTTTTCTATACTTTATTATAAGGCGATCTTATTACAGTTTTCAGTCAAGCATCAAAAATATGATAACCACATGCAATTAGACATTTTCCCTTCTTACTCTGACAAATGTTTAATTCAACTAAAATTTAGATTTATTGTGGAGAAAACATAGAAAGCAAGGCAATATACTCATTAAAGTGAAGGAGATTATCAAAGAAATTCTCAATATATGAAAAAAATATTGAGATGTCAAACATGCAAAAAATTGTTTTTTAGTGTTTATTTCAATATTGTTTTTAAAATATACACTTTTCCCTGGTTCAGAATCCTTTCATATCTCTTGAAAGCACTCCATCTTGGGATGCAAATATGGCAGCAGTAGGCTTGTCTTGCTCCCCCACCACATACACTCCAAATTGTCTCGTCTCTACCCTAATTAACTCTTCATGACTTTTGCATTGTGGCAAAACAGAACCTCATCTCACATTTCACAATTTATGCACTGATTTCAAGCTTGGTCATGTTTCATATTTTAGCCTATATCCAACAGTTGCTCTGTTAGCTGCTCTGTTTCATATTTTAGCCTATTTCCAACAGTTTCTCTCTGTTAAGATCAGGAAGTTTGAAAATGACAGTAAGGGGCCTACATCATCCCCCCCACCACCATCTCTCTACCCAAATGAAACAAAAAAGTGAATATTCAGGGGTCTTCATAGGCACCAAGAAGTCTCCTACCCCATGGCTTCTCCTCATTTCCTCCCCACACCCTCTGAGAAGAGCCATAAGAGGTCCTGGTTTAGGATGTCAGCATCCCCCCTGTCACTGAGTCTTCCATGCTTTGAACAACCATATTTCTAGAATTTTATGATACCTGCCAACCACCTCTCTCACCTCTTCCAAAATAAGGATTTTAAGTGAGTGTTGCACAATCATGTAAAAACATACTATGTTAGGTAAGATCAACAGTACAGAGCAGATGTGGAAGGCAACTACTCCCCTTAAACATTTACTCTTCTGAAGATTATGCCAACCTGAGCCTGAATTCTGGCTTCAGAACAAGTTACTCTTTTAGTCTGGGGGAGCCATCCACACAGAGCCATCTGATGCCAGGAGGAAAGACTGGGGAACAGCAGGTTTTCTAAAGAATTTGGGTCTAAAGTAAAGAAAGACTGGGAAGGAAATCAACCCACCGCTGAGAAAACAAATAAACCCAATCAATCTAAATCAGAAGAACAATCAATGGAGGAAGGCAACATGAAGCAAGGTGAGGCTGAACACCTTGTCGGAACCTCAGGATTAGTTCAACTTTCTCACAAAATATAACAATATAAAGCATTCTATAACTTCAGCATAAAATTGTTGCAGGACATGATGTATAGGATAAAGGTATGATTTCAAAACAGGGCTTATTTTCTTTAATACAGAAGTATGTATTATTTGCTTTCTTTTAAAATTTTTAGCTAAAAAGTCTTCTGGCGTTACTCTAAGTTCCTGAAAAACAAGCATTTGGCCTTTCATAGCTATACTACCAGCACTAGCATGGTAGACATACCAGCTATGCAGTGAATTTCTGCTAACCTGACAGAATGAACGAACAAGTTTATATCTCATTTTCTCTTTTTCTGAAATGCATTCATTAACAAATAGCGTGAAAGCAAACCAAAAAAAATGCATAGGATGAATCATTTAATCTTGCTAGCAAGACCAAACCTACTGATGTAAAAGAATAAAGACAGTACTCTGTATATCTCATACATCACAGGGGTGTGTGTTCATGCTCAGTTGCTCAGTCATGTCTGACTCTCTTCGATCCCATAGACTGTAACCCATCAGGCTCCTCTGTCCATGGGATTTTCCAGGCAAGAATACTGAAGTGGGTTGCCATTTCCTCCTCCAGGGGATCTTCCCAACCCAGGGATGCAACCCGCATCTCCTGCATTGGCAGGCAGATTCTTTACCAGTGCACAACCTGGGAAGCTCACACAGCTCAGGGAATACAGCCAATGTTTTATAATAAGTTTAAGTGGAATATAATCTATAGAAATTTCTTATCACTATGCCGTACACCTTAAACTAATATTTTAAATTAATTACACCTCAATTTTTAAAAAAGAGTTTAAAAAGAAGATAGTGATCTGCATGTATACAGATAAGACCAACTGTGTACACACCCTAATTGTTCAAAAGAAGCAGCAGCTGGTGGGTGGCATTGAATCTCTGTCTTCTCTACATGTCTGCCAAGGCTGTGTTTCCATCCTCCTCACTTTCTGTTGCCCTTGATAGATTTATGCTAAATATTCTGCAAATTGTTGTTGACATTATGGAGCAAACATGTTAAGATCCTAGTGACCAAGACAAGTGCGGTGAGCCTGGTGCTATCTTGGCTCAGCAGCCTCTCAAGGGATCTTTGTTCTGATTTATTCCTCAACATCTGATTTCCACCTTGTGTTTAATGTCAAAGTTGTCACAATCACTCCTGGAGGAAACTGGAGTAAAATAATGAATAAAAACACTGTCACAGTTCCAGAGCAATAGAGGACGTTGCGCTAGCTGAGGGCACTGAGCTAAATGAGCTCTGAGCGTGGAGGAGGCTGCTGCCCACAAGTAGGTGTTCCGCTCCATCTGATCCCATCAAATGCTGGGGACAGGAAGGTGCAGGGGCTGCAATCTGGCCTTTGGGCACAGAGCTTAGCTCCTCCCATCAGCATGACTGATCTACCAGGCTAAGGTGAAGAACTGTAACATACCACTTTTCATAAATGGATATCCCTCACCCAGCTTAACAATCTATTCTGTCCCCAGCCCCCCATCTCCACTCCATCCCCAGGAGGAGGAGATCTGTAAGAAACAGTCATAATCTACACACCTATAAGGCCACCTGCCCATCATGGCCTCTCAGAAGGCAAGAGAGAGCTGAAACACTTGCATTTGAGACTCTTGGGTATATTAAAGTACTGACCAAAAAATGACTAACAATGCCACATGTTTTATTTAACAATTTAAATTGTTCAGTGAATATCTTCTTCCAATACCATCTCAGTGTCCAAGAGTGAGTGACTCCTAGAGATAACGGAGAAAGTCTAGGGGACTTCCCTGGTAGCTCAGTGGCTAAGACTCCACACCCACAATGCAGGGGTCCCAGGTTCAATCCCTGGTAGAGAAACTAGATCCTACATGCTGCGACTAAAGATCCCACTAGCCGCAGCCAGGACCTGGCATAGCCAAAAAAAAAGTCTAAATACTGGTCCCTTCATGACTTACAGGCTGGCTTCAGTTGGCTTTCCTCAGAGCTCCCCTGTAGCTACTTCTGAAGTCCCTGAACTCAAGGTACTCTTATTTGCCTAAGTCTTAAAGGGAGAAGCAGAAAAACCTGTTCATTAAGAAGTAGCAAGAAGCTTCCCCTGCCTCTCTTTGAGCTCCAGAATAAGCAGAGGTGGGTATTGGCATATTTCACATGTAGAAGATAAAGCCACCCCCCATGCACACACACACACACACACACACACACACCCCACCATCTCCAAGAGTGTTTTGTTATTCTATGGTGGTGGTGGTGGTGCATGAAAGTGAAAGTCGCTCAGTTGTGTCCACACTCTTTGCAACCCATGGACTATATAGCCTACCAGGCTTCTCTGCCGTGGAACTTTTCAGGCAAGAATACTGAAGTGAGTTGCCATTTCCTACTCCAGGGGATCTTTCCACCCAGAGATTGAACCCACATCTCCCACATCACAGGCAGATTCTTTATACTCTGAGCCATGGTGGTGTGGTGGGTCAGTCAGTTTAGTTCAGTCAGTTCAGTCGCTCAGTCGTGTCCGACTCTTTGCGACCCCATGAATCACAGCACGCCAGGCCTCCCTGTCCATCACCAACTCCCAGAGTTCAGTCAGACTCATGTCCATCGAGTCAGTGATGCCATCCAGCCATCTCATCCTCGGTCGTCCCCTTCTCCTCCTGCCCCCAATCCCTCCTAGCATCAGTCTTTTCCAATGAGTTAACTCTGCGCATGAGGTGGCCAAAGTATTGGAGTTTCAGCTTTAGCATCATTCCTTCCAAAGAACACTCAGGACTGATCTCCTTTAGAATGGACTGGTTGGATCTCCTTGCAGTCCAAGGGACTCTCAAGAGTCTTCTCCAACACCACAGTTCAAAAGCATCAATTCTTTGGCACTCAGCTTTCTTCACAGTCCAACTCTCACATCCATACATGACCACTGGAAAAACCATAGCCTTGACTAGACCTTTTTTGGCAAAGTAATGTCTCTGCTTTTGAATATGCTATCTAGGTTGGTCATAACTGTCCTTCCAAGGAGTAAGTGTCTTAATTTCATGGCTGCAATCACCATCTGCCATGATTTTGGAGCCCAAAAAAATAAAGTCTGACACTATTTCCACTGTTTCAGTCAGCAAAAACAAGACTGGGAGCTGACTGTGGCTCAGATCATGAGCTCCTTATTGCCGAATTCAGACTTAAATTGAAGAAAGTAGGGAAAACCACTAGATCAGTCAGGTATGACCTAAATCAAATCCCTTATGATTATACAGTGGAAGTGAGAAATAGATTTAAGGGACTAGATCTGATAGATGGAGTGCCTGATGAACTATGGACTGAGGTTCATGACATTGTACAGGAGACAGGAATCAAGACCATCCCCATGGAAAAGAAATACAAAAAAGCAAAATGGCTGTCTGGGGAGGCCTTACAAATAGCTGTGAAAAGAAGAGAAGCGAAAAGCAAAGGTGGTGGTAGGTAGTCACTTCAAATCTAGATACATTTTCACTTTGGTTTAAAGAATAGGAGAATCACGCAATGTCCTACTTCTGTGCTTGCTTCTCCTTTGGGTGAAACTTTCTCTCTTTTGTCCCCACCCCTCAGATCCTAAAGAGGGGTGAGTGTACTCATTATGAGCCAATAAATTTAGATATGTCCGCCTGAGAGAAATCTATAGTAATGTGTTAATTTCAATCTCAAGTTAATAAAATCTTCATAATAGTCCACACTGGACTTCCCTGATGGTCCAGTGGTTAAGAATCTGCCTGCCAGTACAAGGGACATGGGTTTGATCCCTGCTCCAGGAAGATCCCACGTCTTGGGGGAACTAAGCCCCTGTGCCACAACTACTGAGTTCGTGCTCTAGAGCCCATGAGCTCCAACAATAAGAGAAGCCACGACAATGAGAACCCCGTGCACTGCAACTAGCCAAAGCCCACAGGCAGCAACAAAGACCTAGCACAGCCATAAATAAATAAAAACTAAAAAAAAAAAAAAAGTCATGTTAGTCCTCATGACTTCATCTATTTAGTTTACACAGCTTGACTCAGTTGTGTTTTTTTTTTAATACCTTTTCCCCACTCAATCTCTTGTCCAATTTTCAGCTTTTACTTGATCTACGCTGTTCAGCTAGAAGTTAAAATACCTCTGTGAAGGTGGTACCCAATGTCATCCTAACTTGGAGAACTGAGGGGAATTTGTAGTCATTCAGTAAAGTTCACACTCAGCATGAAAATGATAACAGCCAACATGTACGGAATAAATCCAATTAGCATATGGGAACTTAGGGTTCCTTCATTTCATGTGAAGTGACATTTTGATAACTAAAGAATTGAGCCATTACCACTCTCTGGTTACAACCGGTCTGACAGATTCTGGGCATGAACTTCACTAATTGAGTTTTCAAGGACTTAGGTGAGGAGCAGTGATAGGGATGCATTCTGTGCTGTTTCCTCTGTAAAAGTGCTGCTGGAGGTCCTCTGGAAATGGTTTCTTTTCTGGGAAGTACCTAAGAAAGTATGTTCAACAGTTCAGAAAAAGAAAAAGTATTCGAATTTTTTTTTTCTTTTGAAAATCACCATTTTCAGCCTTGATCAAAGAAGTTCAATTGATCAGAACATTTTAGAAGTGCCATTCAACTTAAAAAATGATATTGATATAAATGTGCAATGTTAGGTCTTGATAGAGTGACTACAGTATCATTCGAGGTATTAAAAGGGAGTGGATTTTGCTTGGTATTTTGAGATTCACTGACTATCTGCTGAATGAGTGAAGCAGACCAAAAAGACAATAGCAGAGCAAGCAACCACACACCTGAATTCTATTTAGGGCCCTGCCTCTATGTATGCAGCTTTGTGCCTGTTCTAGAACTCTTATTTCGTGTTCTTCATGTTCTGTTAGAATATCAGGCCAATGTTCTTTCTTTCCTCCATTCAGCTGTCTTATCCTTTTTCCTATAACAAATGTGAAAACACATTATGAACTAAAAGCACTATACAAATATAAATTTTTTGTATTATTATTACAACTTGAGCCATAATGTTGTCCAAGAATATCAGAACCAGAAATTCTCAGTCAAGAATTTTCTTTAGATAGAAAATTCCAATTTTCTGGCCTAGGTATTGATAAAAAAAAAAAATTCACCAATGCTTTGGATGAAAAATGTTAAAAATTACACTCTCGCTTTGAAATTTCAGAGGAAAAGGAGACTAAGCATAGTTTTAGGTTCTTCCAGATGTAAACACAGGAATACCAACTAATTTATTTTTTACTCCTACAACTTTCTCATCAAAACAATTCAAAACCACTATATTGTCTCATGCCTGTACGTGGAAGACATAAAAAAAAAAAAAAAACACACAAGGACTGAATGTTGAAGCAAAAGCAAGCACAAGGGAGTTCTAGATCCTGAAGGTGCCTGCAGTTCACAGCTAAACTAAAACATGTTCTTTCATAAATGTTTCTCAGCTTCTCCTTTTGTAAAGAAACAAAATCACACTTGTTGAGTCAGCCATCAGCTCTATGGAGTAATGGTACTATATAAATCAGTCTTATAATAATCTATGCTTTTAAACTATCAAGTTAAACATGTTTAAAAATTAAAGGGTGATTATCCATATTAAATGGCTCCTGTAGCCAGGCTAAGCATTTCGGCAGCTCCTACGTATCTTCAAACAAAGACTTAGCACTAGTATCCTTTCCCTTCTCCAGCACAGTCTTGCTTTAGACTAACACTAACCTAAGGTGTAAAGACAATGGGCTTGAAAGCCAACAATTCTTGACTACATTCCCCATTCTGCCCCTTCACAAAACATGTGATCTTCAGGAAATAATCTTTGCCTCAATTCCCCTAACTGTACAATAGGGATACTAATATCCACACTTGAATATGACTGGAGTATTAGGATAAATGAGGTATATACGTATCAGGAGCAAGGATCAGCTACATAATTTGTGTGGTCTGGTGCAAAATGAAAACACGCTCAAAAACTACTAAAATTTTCAAGATGGCAACAGCAGAGCATAAAACCAAGCGTGGAGCCCTTCTGAATGGGGAAGTTGTGATACTGCACAGGTCACACACTTGTGAATCTGTCCTTGCACACCTGAAAGAGCATTGCAAGTCTTCAATAAATGACAGGTATTATTAAAATGCTTACTTTGATATGAACTTTTAATTTTTCAGAATGTTTCACAGAGAGATGGTTTTTCCAATGGGGACAGAACCCTCAGAGAGTGAAAATGTCATTGAACAACTGCTGGAAAGACACTGAATGTCTCTTGGCCAAAATTTTCTCATATTCAGAACAGAAGTTGATTCAGAGAAGTAGTTTTCAAACTATACTTTGAAGCTATTCCCTGAAGAAGGCTTGGAGTGCCCTCAAAGACACAGGGGCAGGCAGAGAGGGGGCAAGCCAAGTGGGTCACTCTTCCTTGAAACAGAACGACTATTATGTTTGACTTGCTTACCTTCATTTGGGAAAAAAAAAAAATGAGTTACATGATAATAAATGAAAACTACTAGATTTGTTGAGCTTGCTGCCTTTGCAGTTTTAAGGGCCATGCTCTATTTCTTGTTTTATCTTCACAACCTTAAAAGTAGACATCTAACACCACTTCCATTTGTTAAATATACAGAGTCAACATCATGTCTAGGGCTGCATCATGACCCAAAGCCTGCCCTCCCCCACTGCAACACCAGTTTCTTTGCTGGGCTGCCTCTCTCCCCTCCAGCTTCCAGAAGTTACTTCCTTCTCGGGATATTCCCTTTCTAGTGCCTCAAGAAACCCAGCTCCCTCAGAGGGGACTACAGCGTTAACATGACCACAGTGGAGGAGGAAGACGTATACAAAACGGGATGAATTAGAAATCAATTCAACATGATAATAAGCTATTTCCCTCATTTCTCCCCTAACTGTGCCACCATCATATCCAACATCTCTCTCCCAAACCTGGCATTCTCTGCCTTCCATGCTACTCCACAAAGCACCCAGTTGCTATCAGTTCTTTCATGGAAAAGCTCACATTGCGGAATCACACAGCCTAGGAACGAATCTCCCCCAGCCGTGTTCTCACTTGTGATATAGAGTGAAAACCTCTCCTGCCAGAGTCTTCTCCTAGGGACATTATAAAGATTAAGTAAATGAATATGTATAAACCACTTGGAACGGTGCCCGGAACATAGTAAGTGCTAAGTGTTTACTGAATCAATAAATACATTTTTAGTTTACCTATCTAACGAGCCCCTTCACCTCCATCCTTCAGAAACTTGGCCCCAAGGATTTCACAAGTGGAGGAGAGGGCTGGAACCAGGACACAGACAGAAGTGCTCACAGCCTGCTGTCATTCGCTAAAAATACCCATCACAGCCATTGTTTCTGTCTCAAAGGGCCAGTTACAGAGGCATTCCAAGTTGACTTATCCCTATTCCACGTTTCCCACCAACCCCTTTCAGGTATCACATAACACCTGATGAAGTAAAAAATAAGTTTCTGAGGTCACCTTCCACTCTCAAATGACCCTGATACACCAAGGTCTCTTCCTTCATTGCCCCATGCCTCTTCCAGTCCCCAAAGCTGACATCTGGCCCGCAATACCAGCAGAGCCCTTATAAACTAAAGCAATGAGGAGATTTTTTTAAAGATCTGTGGGTACTGAATTAGAAAGAGAGGAAATGTAAAAAAAAAAACAAACCATACTGATCCTAGGAGTGTGCATTCACTTAGGGGGCTAGTGGGACTGTTCCCTTCAACAGCAACCACCACTGCCACAAAAAAGGAACCACATTCTAGAATGCCTTGAAGCAGTCTACTTGCTTATAAACAGTCTGAAAGAAAGAAAGTGATAGTCGCTCCGTCCTGGCCAACTCTTTGCAACCCCATGGACTATATATAGTTCATGGAATTCTCCAGGCCAGAATACTGGAGTGGGTAGCCTTCCCCTTCTCCAGGGGATCTTCCCAACCGAGGGATCGAACCCAGGTCTCCCACATGGCAGGCAGATTTTTTTTACCAGCTGAGCCATAAGAGAAGCCCATAAACAGTCTACAATTGCTATATTAAGAGAGTCATTTGAGTTCAACTCTAGTTTTTAAAAATATAAATGGAAATAACTGCCACATGTCAGATGCTATTCGTGGCTCTGGGAATATGTTGGCCACTAAACAAAGTCCATGCCCCCATGGCACATGTATTTAGGGAATTAAAGGGCCAACGGGCACTCACATTCCAGTATGTGTGGTTAAAACCACTCACATCACTTATTTCTTTATTCCTAACTTTATTTGGAGCAAAGGGAGCACTTTGGAGAGAATCAAGATCCATGCTGACCCAGCACATTGAAGAAGAGGATTATATTAGAGGAATGCAGAATGGCAAGAAGACAATGGGAAAAGCAGAGAAACAGAACAAAAAGTAAAAGAGGACTACAGACTAACTCCTGTCTTTGCATTTTCAGTGTAGAGCCAAGGCTACTCTCCTCACACCATATGGTATCTGTCTCAGTCAGTAGGGCTGCCATCAGAGTATCACAAGGTGTGTGGCTTTTGGAGGGTAGAAGTCAGGAGATCAAGGTGTGGACAGGGCCGGTTTTCAGATGGTTGTCTTTTTCCAGGATCCTCACAGTCTCCCCAGTGTGTGTGTGTCAGTGTTCTGATTTCTTCTCATTAAGACACCAGATATTTCAGATTAAGGTCTGCTCGAATGACCTTATTTTACCTTGATAACCTCTTTAAAGGCCCTATGTCCAAGTACAGTTGTATTATGAGATACCAAGAATTACAAATTCAACATATGAATTTAGGAGGACACGAATCAGCCCTTATCAGACCTGTCTCTACTCTTAAGCTCAAAACCAAGATAATATAATAGTGAGACTTCACCAAGCCTTAAATAGACCCAACCAGATTTTGTAAACTGTTTTGTGGGAGAAATATGCTCTAAATTCCAAATAAGCAAATTAAAAATAAACTCTTTAGTTTATTTAGTTTATTATCAGTTTAGTAGACCATCAGGAAATAGTCTTCCCCAGCCCCCACCAACAAAGAGGCTTTCATTGTTTGAACAAAGCCTAACCAAGCAGGATCTAACAACATTAGGATAGAATTTATTCTCTTGGAAAAGTTTTGACATTTTTACATTCAAAATAAAGATCTTTCTGGTCAATTAGATGGGTTTTAAACATTTCTTTATTTACAGATATTTCATTGCTTTTACAATTGTGAATTTTGAAGACATTTCCTGGTGAAGGGGCTGCTCACAGGAAGAATGTTCCAGTCTGAACACAGGCTGAGCGCTAACTTCATTCTGGCTGGTTTCACAGGTTAAGATGGCATATGTGTGACTAAAACTAAACTAAGCAAAATCCCTAAATCCAGAACTTAATTTTAGTAAATTTTATGACTAAATTGGAAAATTGGAAAATTCTGGCAAGTCATCACAGATACTTTACCTCTCAAATGGACAATGGTATCAAGCAGAGAGCAAGTATTATCCTCAAAGAAACTGGGTAATTCTAGCAATAGTTTATTATCTAGAACCCTTACAATTCTGTTATTTTTCAAAATGGTGCACTTGATGATAAGTAGTTACTAAATCACTCTATGAAAATTCATATACTTTTTAAAAAAAATTTTATCATGGTTGATATACAGTGTTGTGTTAACTTCTGCTCTACAGCAAAGTGATTCAGTTAAACATATATACACTTTCTTTTTTGTATCTTTTCCATTATGGTTGGGCTTCCCTGGTGGCTCAACGGTAAAGAATCCACCTTGCAATGCAAGAGACAAGGATTCAATGCTTGGGTCCAGAAGATCCCCTGGAGAAGGAAATGGCAATGGAGGGGTCTGGCAGGCTACAGTCCACGGGGTCACAAAAGGTCAGACATGGCTAAACCACACAAACGGCTTATCACAGGACACTGAATGTTGTTTCCCATCCCATAAGTAGGACTTTGCTGTTTATCCATCCTATATATAATAGTTTTGCATCTACCTGTGTCTAATGCTTTAAATGCTGAATTGTAGCCACTAAACTTTCCCAGTTTTATAAGAGGAAAAAAACTCTGGAAGTTTTATAAGAGGCAAAGCAGACTGGCCTCTACCAAGCAGTCTTGGCTCTGCCATTTTCAGTGAAGCCTTGAAAAAGTTCCTTATTTTCTCTATGCTTGTTTTTCCATAAAATGGAAATGATGACTGTAGCTATCTCATAGCACTTTGGAGAAGATTAATCATGAGGGCTGCAGGTAAAGCACTTAATACAAAGTCTACCATGTAACTACATAGTAAATTACAGTTGTAACTGTTAGTAGTAGTACATAGGCTTTACAAGAACCCTGTGAAGTAGGTACATAATTTCATGTCCATTTTCAAAATGAGAAAACTGAGACGTGGAGAAGCTGCCATTTGCCTAAACCTAAACAATCAATGGGCTTCCTCTGTAGCTCACTCGGTAAAGAATCTGCCTGCAGTGCAGGAGACCTGGGTTCGATCCCTGAGTTGGGAAGATCCCCTGGAGAAGGAAATGGCAACCCACTCCAGTATCATTGCCTGGAAAATCTCATGGACAGAGGAGCCTGGTGAGCTGCAGTCCATGGGGTCACAAAGAGTCGGGCACGACTGAACGGCTAACACTAACAAACAACCAATAAGAACATTATCTAACTCCAGACCTGGAATTTACACTAAACCAAATGAATTGCAAGTGTTAAAGAAATGTTTTTAGATAAATTGGCACTTACACCTTTGTCCCTCCTCCCTCATTTTCACGAGCTATTCACATTCATGTTTGCTTCCAAAAGCTAACGACACAGACATATAAATAAACTACTCATGGCTTGTATCAGCTATAGACTACAAGCAATATCTACCAGTAATCAATACAGGGACCTCTTTGATATGTGAAATCATTAAAGAAACTAGCAACTGTGTTTTCACTGTGAAAATTAATTATTGCCAGTTTCAAATGGGAGACAAACCATTCAAATAAAGGTAAATGTTACATAAAGGTGTTATTCATTGTGTCTTTTCAAAAGTACCTCAGGAAGATTTCGAGAATTTGGTCATATCAGGAATTTGGTCAAAAGTTTTTAATTTGAAAATATGAATAAAATTAAGAATAATATCTATCTTTTATTGCTTGATCTTATTTGTAATTTAATGTTAATTGAGAAATAAAAATCATTGGTGGCTCAGATGGTAAAGAATCTGCCTGCAGTTCAGGAGAGCTAGGCTTGGTCCCTGGGTCAGGAAGATCCCCTTATAGAAGGGCATGGCAACCCACTCCAGTATCGTTGCCTGAAGAATGCTATGGACAGTGGAGCCTGGCGGGCTACAGTCTGTGGAGTCGCAAAGAGCCAGACATGACTGAGCAGCTAACACACTAAATAAAAAACATACTAATATTCATTTAAAGAATAAGTAGTATCTTGAAAAAGAACTAGTGAATATTCTGGTTTTTCTTTAATTGGAGCATAGTTGCTTTAAGAATTAGTGACTATTCTGGCTATAGTATATTTTCAACTCAGTTTCATTTCTTTTGGGTCCATATGTTAACTCCCAGGGAGACTACAAAATAATAACTATTGAGTGCTTATTCTGTATCAAACACTGTATTAAATATATGAAACTGTTGGATCCCCCATAATTGCCCCATGTGTTGAATACTATTATTATCCCATTTTACAGATGAGGAAATCAAAACATAGGGATTCTGTAACTTGCTCAAGGACCAACAGCTGCTGAATAAAAGAATCCAAATCTGAACTTGGATCAGCTGGCTCCAGAGTTTACACTCCTAAGTAGCACTTTATAACTGAATCAAATACTCAACTGACAGTACACAAATAGGTTCCATTAATAGGCTTGAAAACAATCTGTTTTAGTAGGTTAAGCAATGATTATGCAATAATTCCTGGAGGAGGGCATGGCAACCCACTCCAATATTCTTGCCTGGAGAATCTCCATGGACAGAAGAGCCCGGCGGGCTACAGTCCACGGGGTCGCGAAGAGTCGGACACGACTGAGCAACTAAGCACAGCACAGCACATGCAATAAGTAATTACACATTTTTTTCTTAATGCAACGTCAAATTTCAAGTCAGCAAAATTTCCACCAAAAAAGGAGAGTTCCTATCACACAGTTCGTATTAGAACACTCCACATTATTAAGATTCTATTATAGATAAAAGTCAGAAAAATTCTAATTTTAAAGCTTTTTAAGCTAAAGATTCAAACGTATATTGAATCCAAATAGGGGAAGAAAAGAATATTGCATGTGGCCTGAATTCATTCACTTCAGGAAAAATCTCTGCTACCTCAAACAACCCAAATAAGTAAACTGGAACACTTGTCATCATTTTCATTTTGAGAGAATTATCCAAAATCCACTGATCACACTTTTCATCTTTTCCCTAACATGAGAGATGTTGTGTGACCCAAAGTCCTTCAGAAAGATATGGATAATATAAAGATGGAGCACTGCAGGCTTTCCTAATTTCACTTTAATAGTCATAAAAACCCACTAAGTGACGTATAAAATTTTACCTGTTCCTTTCACACTGATGTTGTGTTTCTAACTGCATGATGATTTTCAGATAGCCTGCTGTGCTGTCGCAGACTGGCCATCAAGACTTAGGCTGGGTAAAGGACAGGAAAGTCGGCTCCATAAACAGATGAACTGGTAGGCAAAGCCCACTCTCATTACCTACAACATCATACAGCATCTATTAAAATCTAAGACTGCTGCTCATAGTAACCTTAACAGAAATAACTGAAAATAGATGCTTCACAAACAGAATTTCTCTAAATAGAACTCTTTTAAATTGATCCTTGGGGTGTCAGAGGATTTTTTAATTTTGTCTTCATAACTGTGTTCTTTCACAATTCACTGACTTTGTGTCTTCAGATGCAAATTTCTTTTTCTACTGGAAAAGTTAATAGGCACCTCCACTTAGAGCAGATGGTCTTTATAAAAAAATAAAATAAAAATTTGGAGAGCATCTGGCCAGATACATCAGATCTGGTAGTTCACATTTTAAATACCTTCTATTCTTGATTTAATTTATTCAGACAAAAATAATTTTAATCCTGGTAACTTAATCTTTGGCTCTTCTGAAAATCTTAATAAGGTTTTTATGGGAATAGATATTAAATATAATCAGTTGTCATAGTGGTATGAATACTGTTTTTCTTTCCCAATATAAGCAACGTGCCCCAGTCATAACAGCTGCAAAAATAGAGATTCACTTCAATTTACACTTGGCATTTTCTATCTTAGCCCCTAGAAACCCTGGTTAACTCCCTTCCATTACTGAAATGTTTATTTTTTTTTCACAGCTCCTGCACAGGCATTTGAGTTTTAAGCTGATCCTTGTGGTACTTTTCCATTTTAGAATAACTTTATCATATCTTGAATGCTTCTCAATACATACCTACTTTATTATTATTATTATTATTATTATTATTATTATTAGTTTGAGAGTGGCTCCCTCCTTTTGGTTGCTCCTGAATCAAGACAGGAATATGACCACAGGCTTGGGTTTGGAATTTTCCTGGGGTGAACCAATGTAGTCAAAATAAGGGGTGACTGAAGGAAAATTATATGTGCCTCATTGTGATTTTTCATTGACACCAAGCTACGCAAGAAGCAAAGGTTAAAGCCAGATGAGTTTCCTCTTTCTCATGTCATCACTCACTATAGCAACGCTTCTGAGATTCTCAACTCCCTCTCTGTGCACACAGACCACCTGGGCTGTATCCACATACAAGACAGAGCCTCGGCTAGCTTTGTGTGGAACTACTGGGGTTACTCTGAAGTCTGAATCTCTCTTAATCTGTGATCTATGAATGCATCCAAGGGTGACACAAGTGCAAGGAATAACACTGTAAGTTCCTTCAAACCTACCTCCCCCCAGGTCCTCCAAAGACCCCAAAGAACAGTACCACCACCACTGACGAAGCACCCACCTTATGCTAGTCCTCGTGATAATCCATCCTACAGAACAGGAACCTGAGGTGCACACAGGTTAAGTAAATAACAATGGAAAAAAGGGGTAAAATTACTAAGTAAGAAGGCAGAGCAGGATATGGGTCAAAGAACATCCTGAAGTCCCCTTTTCCCACCATTCTATACTTCTTTCCACCAAACCAGTGAGAAAATAAGAAGAAGGGAAAGCTCCAAAAATACTAGTCAGGGAAGTGCTTCCCTCTGAGGCATCCAGGTTTCAGCTCCCAGAACCGAAGCATGTATGATTTTTAAAACTAAATCTGTCTGAGAAGCAGTGAATCTGTTTTCCCTTTTGAAAATTAGCCACAATTAAAGTCCACTGGAAAAGTCCAGCATTGCTCAGCAGTAAAGTATATTTTGACTCATTCACTCTACCCAGAGCCACCAGGGCCCTTCAGAGCACAGTAAATTCCAGCTCTGTAGATACTGGCATGGCACTGAGGAGTTTTAAGCAGAAAAGAAACATGAGATTCACCCATCAACTAGGTACCTCTTGATGCTGTATCAAAGGATCTGAAGGACACAGGTCTGGAGGGTAACATGTACACGTCAGAGGGCCCTGTAGAAATCAAACTCAAACTTGACCAAGAAGGGGTGGGAAGGATGGGCATGGGAGGGAGGTCCAAGAAGGAGGAGACATATGTACATACACTTATAGCTGATTCATTTTGTTGTATGGCAGAAACCAACACAACACTGTAAAACAACTATACCCCCCCAAAAAGAAATTAATGGTGGCATGAACCAAGATCCATGGCAATATAAAGAGCAGGGAAGAGAAATTCAGAAATAAATGAAACAACCAAGCATTTGTGACATATTAGAGGGGTAAGGGACACATAGTAGGAATGAAAAAAATTAAGCTAAATTAATTAAAATGTATGCCACTGTTTTGAAGAGCAATGCAAACAGCCCCACCTATATGCAAATTTAAAGCCCAGATGACCCAAAACCTTCCCTACAAAAAATATCTTTAACTGCTAAAATTTCTTCTAACACCCCAATTCAATTATTTTTAACAATGTAGTTATTTCAAGTTTTGCTGTGAATTAGGCTCCTGCTGAATATTAATATCCATGATTTATAAACCACAAATTTATCTTTTATGCTTCACATAATTATAATCTCGCCATTTCCAGAATTATGCTCCTTTTGGAGGTTTTACATTTGAAAATTATGCTCAGTTAATGTACAAAAGGATAAGAGAGACCATTCTATGCAATGACAACCTTTAAATCAACTAGAGGACAAATGCCTTTGTTTTGTTGTTGACTTCTAGGAAAAAATCTCCTATGGGCATTTGTTCTGTTAATGACAATGAGAAAATCGTGTTTTGCAACACACAGCTATACTTTAGGAACAGCGTGATTTATAAGTTCAATGATTCTGAGCCTAAATGAGTTAATGATTTGAAGGCCACGGGAACAGCATTAGCCTAAATCAAGGATGAAATAAGAAAGTGACTGAGTTTAGGAAGACCTCTTGGGCTCTCAGAGCCCAATTTTGCACTCTATCTATCATGGTAGTTTGTAAAGTAAGTTTTGAAAAAAATGGGGGAAATTATTTTCAATAGAAAAAACAGCTTCAAACTTAGTGTAATTTTGAGACCTTTTTACCTTCCTATAGTTTTGAACCAACAGCTGGCCCTCAACTTCCACAAATGCTCAGAACTTTCTACATTAGCATACAGTTCCGTACTAGAAACTGTTCAATTCATTTAATATGTTCTTTATATCAAGTGAATTAGCTTCTTTCCAATTTGGGCCTTAAGGCTCTTGCCTGCTGCAATGGTCATAAATGCACTGTTTGTGTTTTGCTAGAGTATTATGTTCTTGTACAACATAAACTCTGCCTGGCCTATGTATACCCAATTATGTGTAGAGCAAGGAAGTACAGCTTCAGGGCTGGTTGGTTCTAAGTCACAAGTTTGCAATATCAAGGTCTTCACCGAAAATTGTTACACATTGTCAACATGGCTGATTTCAAGTAGATTTTGAAAAAGTGAAGTTTGAAGAGCTAGATCCAATTTATATTCTATAAGGAGCCCAGACACCTGGCTAATTTCATAATATGTGTTCTCCAGGCAAAAAATGAGAACTCAAATGACCTGGAGTTTGTATCCCAGAGTCAGAGATAAATTAAAAACTGGGAATTCACCAAAGGAAAGTAATAAGAAATCAAAAGAAAGGGTCCATATATAATCAAAGCATAATTCAAAGGCAATGGGGACTTACTTCCCTGGAGGTCCAGTAGCTAAGACTCCATGCTCCCAATGCAGGGGGCCCAGGTTTAATCCCTGGTCAGGGAACTAGATCCCACTAAGAATCTGCATGCTGCAACTGAAAAAGATCCCACATGCTGCAGCTAAAGATCTTGCATGCCAAAACTAAGACCCCCTTGTTGCTGTTGCCGTTCAGTCACTAAGTTGTGTCTGAATCTTTGTGACCCCATGAACTGCAGCAGGCCAGGCTGCCCTGTCCTTCACTATCTCCCAAAGTTTGCTCAAACTCATGTCCATTGACCTAAGACTGGGCATGCCAAATAAATAAATAAATATAAATATATCAAAAGAAGATAAAAACAAAGGCAAGGTCTCTTAGGTGGATCCAACCAATTTATCGCTTCTGTTAACACTTTGTTACAAAGTCCATAGGCTTCCCAAGTGATTCAGTGGTAAGGAATCCACCTGCCCATGCAGGAGACGCAAGAGACATGGGTTCATTCCCTGGGTAGGGAAGATCCCCTGGAGGAGGAAATGGCAACCCACTCCAATTTTCTTGCCTGGAAAATCTCATCGACAGAGGAATTTGGCAAGCTACAGTCCACGGGGTTGCAGAGTTAGACATGACTTGGTAACTAAACAACAAGAACAACAGCTAAGTCCACAGGATCAACAACTCTCATGACTGGTGAGAGGTGAGTCTCCCTCCCCCTTCTCGTGTCTAAGAGTCCCCAGAAGAGGAAGCTGGGATGGGGACCCAGGGGGATAGGTCTTTCAAATATTCAAAGCTTCTGCCTCCAGCTCTGTCATCACTGCTTGGCTGATGCGATCTGACTTTTAATGCTGCAATCGGTTCCTGAAGCCCACAAGTTGGTAGCTTTGATTTATTTTTTAGGATGTCTTCAGGTGTAAGTCACAGAAAGACCAAGTACAAGTGGTATAAACTTCTTTAAAACTAGAGTATCCAAAGATCAACACTGATGGGCTGGAGGGGTAAATAATGCGTAAAAGAAATGTAAACAGCCTTTAAATACATGAACACAGAAATGTAATTAATGTTGAGTTACCAGGTCTTACCTATCAAATCCAAAAGTTTGACAGCATACTTAATCTTACAGAAAGAATCAAATGACCTTAAAACACAGAAGTTTGACTATCCTTAACAGAGTACATTTTAAAGAGCAAAAAAAAAATTAACTATTTTCAATAATCATATTGATCAATTCAGCATGCTTTGCTCATATAAAATTATCACAGATACATAGTACCTGCATATGTTTCATTATATTAGTGTCAATGTGAAATAAGCTTTTCAAAAGAAAAGACACAGGAAAACAAAAATATTCCTAAATTTGAAAGGGAATTAAGTATTAACTCATACTTCATTTTCTCTTTTTAACAAAATATATATTTCTTAGCTCTGTCCTATGAAAGGATCAAGAAACAATGATCAATCCAGGAATAATATGTAGTTTTCAGCACTTAGATTTTGGCCCGTGAATACCACTACCATACTGGAAAAATGGGCTGATTCTACAGACTAAGGCAGGAATGCATGAGGATGGAACATCTTCTATCCCAGAATCAAAGAATCTGTCACCATGGACTGGTGTGAAGTGTGAAGTGAAAGTTGCCCAGTCGTGTCCAACTCTTTGCTACCCCACGGACTATACAGTCCATGGATTTCTCCAGGCCAGAATACTTGAGTGGGTAGCCTTTCCCTTCTCCAGGGTATCTTCCCAACCTAGGGATTGAATCCAGGTCTCCCACATTGCAGGTTGATTCTCTACCAGCTGAGCTACCAGGGAAGCCCAAGAATACTGGAGTGGGTAGCCTATCCCTTCTCCAGCGGATCTTCCCAACCCAGGAATCGATCCAGGGTCTCCTGCATTGCAGGCAGATTCTTTACCAACTGAGCTACCAGGGAACAACAAAAGTATAGGACTCATCATGAAAAGCTGAACACAACTGAGCGACTGAGAATGCGGGCACCCAAAGATGAGACAGCCTGAGCAGCAGAAGGAAAATTAACAGCAGTGAGCTGTCACACCTCAAAAACATTAAATAACCACAAATCCATAATAACATAGCTTTCAAAAGCAAAAAGGGGAAACTTCACTGGCAGCTCTTGGTTAATGCTGGAGAACCACACCAGTATTCTTAAAACTGGTAAATAAAAGAGAAAGACAACCAACCAAGAATCCACCCGGCTCTTCCTCTCTGCACCATGCCTTAGGATAACCAGTATTTACATGACACAGGAACTTTCATCTTTTAGATGGATTCAAGCTCATAGATGAGGAAGGAATGCTAGAATTGGAATATCAGCATTTCGCTAAAATCGAATAAAATCAGAGATTCAAGTTACGGTCACTGACGGCAGCTAACACTAATTAGGTGAAAAGCTGATGGATTACTTTATAATGTATGGTCAAACTGATAACACTGAACCTAATTATCACTCTTAACATCACAATAAAAGAGAGAAAACCATGTACCTCTTAATAAAAGTAGTTTTCCGATCTATGTTTTTTTTAAGAATTCAAATAAGTAAAGAATCCCACTACAAATTTTCAGAAAATACCAAGGATAGAAAAACATGTTAAATGACACCACAGAGATGCATTCAGAAAAATATGTAATATAGGAAATTCTACAAGACAAGCAAACAAGTATCGTCAACAAATAAATCACGAGGAAAAAAGATATATATGCTTAAAGATTAAGAGATGTATAGACCAATTTGAATTATGTTTAAACAATCCAAATATAAACAATAACCCACTAGAAAATCAGAAAAATCTGAACATTGACAAGGTAGTCGATGGTCCTAAACTGATAATTATTAATAAGTGATAGGAACATGCAGGTTTATTATATTAGTCTTTCTTCTTTTGTGTATGTTTGAAATTTTCTTAAGTGAAAGAGATTTAGATAATACAATATCCAAAGAAGATATACATGTGGCCACTTAAGCTCATGAAACAATGCTCAATATCATTAGTCGCCTATCAGTGAAATGCAAATCAAAACCACAATGGAGCAGCAGCTAAACAGTCAGAAATTCAGAAAATAATTGGTGTGGTCGGGGATGTGGAAAATTGGAGCCCTCATATGCTGCAAATGGGACTGTAAAATTGCTCAGTCACTTTGGTAAACAGTTAGGCAGTTCCTCAAATGATTAAACACAGAATGACCATCTGATCACCAATCCACTACTAGGTATATACTCAAGCGAACTGAAAATACATCAGTTCAGTACAGTCGCTCAGTCGTGTCCGACTCTTTGCAGCCCCATGAATTGCAGCACACCAGGCCTCCCTGTCCATCACCAACTCCCGGAGTTCACTCAGACTCATGTCCATTGAGTTGGTGATGCCATCCAGCCATCTCATCCTCTGTCGTCCCCTTCTCCTCCTGCCCCCAATCCCTCCCAGCATCAGAGTCTTTTCCAGTGAGTCAGCTCCTTGCATGAGGTGGCCAAAGTACTGGAGTTTCAGCTTCAGCATCAGTCCTTCCAAAGAAATCCCAGGGCTGATCTCCTTCAGAATGGACTGGTTGGATCTCCTTGCAGTCCAAGGGACTCTCAAGAGTCTTCTCCAACACCACAGTTCAACAGCATCAATTCTTCGGCACTTAGTTTTCTTCACAGTCCAACTCTCACATCCATACATGACCACTGGAAAAACCACAGCCTTGACTAGATGGACATTTGTTGGCAAAGTAATGTCTCTGCTTTTGAATATGCTATCTAGGTTGGTCAAAACTTTTCTTCCAAGGAGTAAGCGTCATACTCACACACAAACCTGTACACAAATATTTATAGCAGAATTATTCATAATAGCCAAAGTGGAAGCAGCCCTAATGGCATCAACTGATGAATGGATAAATAAAAAGCAATATATCTATACAACAGAATATTATTTGACAATAAAAGGAATCAAGTATTGATACACTCTACAACCTGGATGAACTTTGAGAAGATTATGCTAAGTAAAAGAAGCCAGTCATAAAAGACCACACAGAAATTATTTTGTTTATATGAAATATCCCAGAATAGGCAAAGCCATACAAACAAAAAGAAGCGCATTGGTTGACTAGGATTGAAATGGGGTGGGGAGTGGGGAGAAATACTAGGAGGGAGATAATGCTGCTTAAGGGTACAGGCGCTCTTTTTGTGGAGTGATAAAAATGTTCTAAAATGACTGCAGTGATGGTTGTTCAAGTCTGTGGGCATACCAAAACCCACTGAATTGTATATTTTAAATCAGCTAATCATATGATATGTTAATTCTATCACAATAAATGTCAAAATAATAATACGGTAGTGCCCAAAACCAAGTGGCTTAAACAAATAAGGAATCTTTTTTGTTTAACTAAGAAGTTCAAAGGTAGAGTGTTTCTAGGCTTGGTTAGCTCAGGGGATCAACAGTAACATTCAGCTCAGTTCATTCGCTCAGTCATGTCCAACTCTTTGCGACCCCATGAATCGCAGCACACCAGGCCTCCCTGTCCATCACCAACTCCCGGAGTTCACTCAAACTCACACCCATCGAGTTGGTGATGCCATCCAGCCATCACATCCTCTGTCGTCCCCTTCTCCTCCTGCCCCCAATCCCTCCCCTGCCCCCAATGGCATCAGAGTCTTTTCCAATGAGTCAACTCTGCGCATGATGTGGCCAAAGTATTGGAGTTTCAGCTTTAGCATCAGTCCTTCCAAAGAACACCCAGGACTGATCTCCTTTAGAATGGACTGGCTGGATCTCCTTGCAGTCCAAGGGACTCTTGAGAGTCTTCTCCAACACCACAGTTCAAAAGCATCAATTCTTCAGCACTCAGCTTTTTGCACAGTCCAACTCTCACATCCATACATGACCACAGGAAAAACCAGAGCCTTGACTAGACGGACCTTTGTTGGCAAAGTAATGTCTCTGCTTTTCAATATGCTATCTAGGTTGGTCATAACTTTTCTTCCAAGGAGTAAGCAGCTTTTAATTTCATGGCTGCAATCACCATCCGCCGTGATTTTGGAGACCCCAAAATAAAATCTGACACTGTTTCCACTGTTTCCCCATCTATTTCCCATGAAGTGATGGGACTGGGACTCCAATTCCCTTCTTTGTTTCTGTTCTGACATGCTAAGGTGTCACTCTGTCTTTAAGCTTAGTCCCCTGATGATCAGTGTATTTTTGCAGCTGCTCCACAGCACCAGAGACAACCACATCAGAGGAATAAGAGACTGACTCTTTCCTGGATTTCTTTTTGAGAACAAGGAGACATTTCCCAGAATCTTGCAGCACAGTTCTCCTTGCCTCCCAGAATCCAGAATTGCATCTTATGCCACGCAAGTCAGGGGAATGGAACCATGCAAATACGTAGGTTATCAGCCTTCAAATGGAGGGTATTAGAGTACTGTAAAAGGGAATGGCAACCCACTCCAGTATTCTTGCCTGGGAAATCCCACAGACAGGAGCCTGGTGGGCTATAGTCCATAGGATCACAAAGAGTTGGACACAACTTAGTGACTGAACACAGAATATTGTATCCCTGGAGCTATGTGAAGTCTCCTCAAGGGTAGAGTAAGAACAGACAATTTAAAGCAATTTCCAGATGCCCATATCCATATGCTTTCTTTTCTAAGGATAGGCTAAGCCTTTCACTCTATAAAAGAGAAGCACACATCTCAACCATCCTGAATTTTTATATAATATGATGCTCTGGTATGTTAAAATCTCAGAGTCACCAAACACCAGAGCATTTTGAAATACCAATGTAGGTGTTAAGAGAGTAAATTATTCCGCTAACTTGCAACTATTCTTTCTGCAAATCAGACAGCTAGCAATCCTTTGCTTTTAATAAAATTGAGGAGGAACTTAATCAAGTTTTCAGTGGATCATTAAAAGTAATGTATCATGATCGATACAATTGATTTTTAGCCTACAACATAGAAGGTTAGGAGTTCAAAGAGGCTATAACAAATTCCTTTCTTTCCTATCTACTTATTATGTGAACAGAAATTCAGAGTTTACATGCAGACAAGTGAAAAATGGAAATAGAATTGATGCTTAACTGTGCCTCATATAGTAATAAATAATATGTATTCTGCATAAACTAATTGAAGGGAAAAAAGCTCCATCCATCTTGCTAAGAGATGCATTCCTGATAAAACTGTACTTCCTAACATTTAACAAGTATTTATCAAAACTTGTATTTATGTTGTTTTGCTCAACTGTGATAACTCAATCCAAAGGAAACTATTTAACACTTAAAAGCCTAATGTTCACAGGAAACATTACAAATGTTTTAAATTTAAGTTTATATACATATTTTGTTGCAGAAAAGTATAATAGGGCAATCAATAGAAGACTTTCAAGCATAAAAATAAATTACATAAGGATAAATTCTGCAAAGAAAATTGGATCAGAAATGAAAGTTTGAGAAGGAAACAAAGAATATTTCCTTACAAAGATGAGTTTCTGTACTTTTTATGGATGATGGTTGAAATAAAATTGCTACATTTGATTCTGTTTGGGTATATGACATTTTAGGATGGAACTGTAACAGTCCTAAAATGTCAATGTTTTCCATATGCAAAAAAGTACATCCACTGCAACTCATGCATCTTATGAAAAAAATTTAGATATAAAATTGTAAATATGTAAAGATGTACATGATTTTCAAAACTATATTGAGGATATGTGAGTAGAAATGAAGAAAAAGAAGACCACTGACTTAGGCCAAAGAAAATTTATCACTATGTCTGAGGAGGGCCCCCCTCTTTTCTAAAAGATATGGCCAAGAGAAAGAAAAATGCCTGAAAATAACAGAGTTCATTTCTTAAAATATTTATTTATTTGGCTAAGCCAGGTCTTCGTTGTGGCACACGGGGGTCTTCGTTGCAGGTGTGGATCTTTTAGCCAAGTCTAGAGTTCTTGCCTAGAGAATCCCAGGGACAGAGGAGCCTGGTAGGAGGCCGTCTATGGGGTCGCACAGAGTCGGACACGACTGAAGTGACTTAGCAGCAGCAGCAGCACAGTTCCTTGCCACCTACACCAACCTCTGGGGTACCCATATATCTCTAGCTGAGATGAGCAGGTAGGTGGGGGTGCCAGCAAAGGGTGGGTTGGGAAAGCTAGTGATAAGGTTCTTGCCAATTTATCTCCCAGGTCTCTAAGAGTGTCTGAATTCCAAGTATTGTGGCTCTTTCCATTTTACCCCCTCCAACATCTCCTTTCTATGTGCAAAACTGCTCTGACAGACTGTGTGGGGTGAGTTTATGTGTTACCCAAAACTATACCTAGAACCACTGCTTTTTTGGATTATCAGTTTTACTACAAAGTCAGTACAAGTGTTTTCTGATACGATTGCTACTAGCCACATGCAGCTATTTAAATTTATTTTAAAATAAACTTTATAATCCACTTCCTCCTCTTTTACACTAGCCACATGTCATTGATTCAACAATCACATGTAGTGTGTGGCCACCATCACAAATACAGAACATTTTCACTGATACAGAAAGTTCTGTTGGAACGTTCCACTATGCCAAACTGTCCTTGGAAGGTATGGGGCAGGTGAGGTTCTCCTCTCAGGAAACCTATTGTCTCTCTTTACAGTCTTTTCTTATCCTTGGCCCCATACTATGCCAGCCTCACAGGCCTTAAGATGTGACATTTCATGTCTGAATTTCAATTGCTTTTGGAGTTAAAGCTCTTTCTCAGGGGGATATCAGGCCCCAGGTAAACCACGGAATGCAGTTAAACACAAGCTTTCAGCATCAGGTAGGGAGGTTTTGTTTCTCCAGTACAGGCAAGGAGGACAGACTTGTCCCGACATCACCCGTCTGCACATCCCAGTTCAGATCAATCCAGCAAGACATCAAGGACAGATTTAAAAGGTTGTATCAATAACACCTGAAACTAACACAACACTGTTATTCAACTATACCCCAAAATGAAACAAAAATTAAGGGAATTCCCTGGCAGTCCAGTGGTTAGTACTTGGCACAGTCACTGTCTGGGCCTAGGTTCAATCCCTGGTCAGGGAAATAAGATCTTGTAAGTCTCACAGCACAGTCCAAAAAATAAAAAATAAAAAGCTAATGTAGTTATGAAGAATTTAAAAAGAAAAATAGCATAATCTTGCCACACAAATGGAAGATTAGAAGTGAACTGAAAATAAATATCCCATAACTGTAAAAGAATTTCAGGTGGTAAAGTGAACCCAAAATGAACGCATCCCAAGAGGCAGCTCATGGAATGCTTACATGTATCTTCTTGTAAAGCAGATTTGTATAGTTGAAACTATGTACTCTTGGCAAAAGCAGAATTGAACACAGAAAATATTTTTTCACACTGTATTTCCCAATGCAGATGCCTCATCAGCAATTCACATGTAGAAACTCTGGACAATAGAAAGTATCTTATTAAGATAAAACCTACTTCACTTAGAAAAGATTTCATTTTTTACTGACATCTTATCTATGATAGAAAAAAATGATTTAAATATATATGCATTATGTGTATTTTATATATATATGAAAATAAAACTCAAGTCCTTGCCCAAGGCATTTACCTAGGCCTGCTACTCTCTCTTTTAAAAGCCTGAGCGCACCAGCCTCTTCTCCATGCAACATTGCTGAACACTCCAATGACGCCTCCTCCTCTAACGTGTATGGACAGGAATGCTCGCTGCAGCTCTGGGAGAATAAAACAATTAAACCCTTGGAGGCATACACATCGTTCTACCCGTGGCTCCTTGAAGACCTTCGCTGTTAGTTCCTGTTTCTCAGCTGTGTTCCAAACAGATGTATTTGCCATGAGCACAGTTACCAAAGGTGAGATGTCATTCCATTTGTGTGGAGTAAGTTGTACACAGGAGCACACCTGTTAATACTTGAGACCAAACAGGGAACCAGAAGATGGCAGTTTGCAAGACAGGACTAACAGCAGAATAGCTTTAATGGCTATAATATACCCACATATATGAAAAGATAGTGGAAGTGTTAGTCACTCAGTTGGGTCCTACCCTTTCTGACCCCTTGGACTGTAGCCTGCCAGGCTCCTCTGGTCATAGCAGAGAATTTCCCAGCAAGAATACTGGAGTGGGTTGTCATTTCCTCCTCCACGGGATCTTCCCAACCCAGGAATCAAACCCACATCTTCTGCATGGGAAGGGGTGTTCTTTATCAGCTGAGCCACTAGGGAAAAATATATATATATATAAAATCAAATACCATAAGGAGATGATTGTAAATATTGAAAATGAAAGCTCTTAGGTCTGGCTCCTAATTTGTTTCCATGTTTTTATTACATCATCAGTTTGGGGTTAAAATTGAGATATTAGAGCAGAGGGAGGTAGATGAGAAAAGCTAGGACATATACCAAAAAAGAAAAGAAGACAGGAGAAGGCAGGTGAGGAGAAGGATAGGGAGGAGAAGAATACAGAATTTAGAGACCATGCCAAAAGGCAAGACACAGAACAACCTCTACACTAAAAATCAAGCTGCTTCTGACATCCATACACAAAATCCTTACAAGGAGATAAAACAACAACAATAAGAAATGAAAGCATGAAGCCATGATTTCTAAGGACAGTTCTAGCTATAAAAACCAGTGGCCCCCAAAGTTCTTTTCAAAAAGACCTTTATAATCCACATTTCTGTTTCTTTGTTCTTTCTCTCCAGCATATACTCCAATGTTTCCACACAGTTCTCTTACATAAAGACTCATAAATATTAATATTTTGGATTCACACTGATGAAAAATGACATGCCTCCTTCCACCCAGGACATCCTCAAGACCCTCTGTCCATGGGATTCTCCAGGCAAGAATACTGGAGTGGGTAGCCCTTCCCTTCTCCAGGGGATCTTCCCAGCTCTGGGATTGAACCCGGTTCTCCTGTGTTGCAGGCAGATTCTTTACCATCTGAGCCACCAGGGAAGCTCTCTCACTTGCTCAATCCTGACCTATGCTCCTTTGCCTAAATTACCAAAACTTATCGAGTTTCTCCTTGCTTTGAATAAGTGGCATCTAGAATCCCTGAGCAGTAAGGAGTCTCAACTATACAAAACTCATACTGAGAAATATCAGTACCAGCATGAAATGCAATGTACATCTAAACATTGAGTCACAATCCTTTTATCTATGATTAAATACAAAAAGGCAGAGTTTTGATTTATTTTCCTTAAAAGCAGTCTTTGAGGGTCTCAATGAATAGAAGCAAGTAAACGAAATATCCCAAATAAAGCTTCCTTACACAGGGGTAAAGAGAGCTTAATTGACAGTCACTAAGTTAATGATGGGGGCTTCCCAAATGGTACTAATGGTAAAGAACCCACCTGCCAGTGCAGGAGACATAAGAGACATGGGTTTGATCCCTGGGTCGGGAGGCTCCTCTGGAGCAGGGCATGGCAACCCACTCCAGTATTCTTGCCTGGAGAATCCCATAGACGGAGGAATCTGGCAGGTTACAGTCCTTGGGGTCACAAAGAGTTGGACATGACTGAAGCAACTTGGTGCGCGCACACGTGCGCGTGCGCGCGCACACACACACACACACACACACACACACACACACTCACAGATGCAAGTTAAGGAGCGGGGCTTCCCAGGTGGCTCGGTAGTAAAGAATCCGCCTGCCAAGCAGGAGACGCAGGTTCGATCCCTGGGTCAGGAAGATCCCATGGAGAAGGAAATGGCAACCCATTCAAGTATTCTTGCCTGGAAAATGCCATGGACAGAGGAGCCTGGCAGGTCACAGTCCATGGGAATCGCAAAGAGTCAGACACGACTGGCAATACAACAACAACAAATTAAGGACAGAGAAATTATCAAGCTTCTTTAACTTATGTCTAATACCACAAAATTGCTAATCCTTTCAGATAACAGTCTAAAGCTCCTAACACCTGAAGTGCCCCAGTTTACCTCACTCTGCTCTCATTCTTCATGGCAGGACCATGAATTCGCCATGGAGGCTATACAAATCACTGACTCATTCCAGAGGACTGGAAAACATCCCATAAGCAATAAGCCTCACCTTTCTAGTCAATGTATTTTCAGTCTCCGTTACAGACATCTTTCTCTTTGTACTAGTCATTTATCAAAGGAAAGTAAATGAAACTGAGAACTAAGTATCCAAGAAATGTTCCAAATGAGCATTCAAGAAAACAATCAAACATTTCATTTCAAACTGCATTAACATCTAACCTACCACCCATTCACCTCACACCCTTCCAAATTAGCAAAAAGAGCCTCAGCACGGCCCTAACTCATCAGCTAGGCCCAATTATGTTTGCTGAGTATTCTTCTCAGACAAGTAAAGGTATACTATAGATCGAAATGGGTCCAACTAACTTTCTTTCTCAACTTCAGATAAACACAAGTAAACATGGGTATTAGTCCAGGGCTGACCATAATGGGAGAAGGTGAGAGATGGGAGATCTGGATCCAGTGATACTTGCTCTAGCCTCGCTGATTAGGTCAGTCAAGCAGATGGTAGCTCTCAGTTAAGACTTGGCCACACAGCCTCTTAATGTCTATTTATCCTTGTGGAGAACATATGTTTCTGTCTCTTTGGCCAGCATGCTTTCATTGTTAAACTGCCCTCCTCTGCTTGGTAATGTTGGTAAATCATAAGCTTTCTTCTTCCCCAATGAGGATATGATTATACCTGGGGGTGCAATCCTTGATTCAAGCTGGACCAAGCAGGGATTTTCCTAGAATTCTGACTGGCAATATCACTTCAGAAAGGGGCTCTCTGTGAATAAGAGTTATCTGAACTACGTAAACCAACGTTGCCCCCACAAAGAGACTGCCTTGAGAAGTGCTAACCAAGAGCAGTGCACAGATAAGAAAGGTGTGTCACCTGAGCAAAGGGACGCACCCCCGAAGCTAAACGCTTGGGTTAAGGGAGCCACAGGCCACAGGCTTTGCTTACGCCAGTTTAAATTGAGTTTCCATCACTTACTTTAAATTGAGTCCTAAATAAACTAATTTTCATATGCCTTCTTCTACTTTGCTTCCATTTTAGAAAACGAACCTTGTTTGGGGGATCCCTGCCATCTAAGGTCTGACCCCACTCCATCCATTTATCCTTTCTTGTCTCCATCTACTGTTTCTTTATTCTCATAACTTCTATCTTCTCTCTTCTCTGACTCCAAACCCCCTACTTTATAAGCTTTCTCCTTCAACTTTTGACACAAAATGAGTTTTCTCCTTTTATCAGACTCCAATCACAGAAAGGCATATTTTTTAGAGTGGTTTTAATCATGGGGTGTGAATTGAGTACTCTGCCTTTCACTTAACATTACCTCATAAATGTGTCTACATGGTTAGATGCTTTTCACATCTATTATCTTAATGGCTGTATAATGTCCATGTCAACTTAATCTATGCTGATATACTCAACCACTCCTACAATACAGATGTTTACATAAATTCTTAGTTTATAAATAATACTTCTTCATGTATAATTTTTCTTCTAAATTAATTCCATAGGGCAAATTCCCAGAAGTCTCATCAAAACTGGATTTGATCGGTTAAATTTTTTTCTAGTAGGTGTAAGGTGATGTCCCATTATGGGCTTAGTTTTTACCTGGTTACTAACAATGGTTCTTCTTAATATATTTGTTTGCTACTTGTATTTTCTCTAATTGTTCTTCTTGTGGTTCAGTCATTAACTCATGTCTAACTCTTTACAGCCCCATGGACTGTAGCACACCAGGCTCCCTTGTCCTTCACTATCTCCTGGAGTTTGTTCAAACTCATATCCATTGAGTTGGTGATGCCATCCAACCATCTCATCCTCTGTTGTCTCCTTCTCCTTTTGCCTTCAATCTTTCCCAGAATCGGGGTCTTTTCCAATATTTTGGCTCTTTGCATCAGGTGGTCAAAGTATTGGACCTTCAGCTTCAGCGTCAGTTCTCTTATGTGAACTCTGTATTCTTATTTTTAGCCAGTTAAATTCCTAAAGTGTGGTGATATTCTTAAATATCTGCATGCATTCTTTTCAAGTACTAAGTAATCCTTTATATACTACTTCTTTAAAAATCTTAATTCTATTTTGGATGTTTTTTAGTTTTACATTATTAGATATTGTTTCAATTTTTATCAAATTTATCAATATTTTCTATCAGTCTTTAAAAATCCATTATTCAAGACTATCATCAAAACCCCTACAAATACTAAAGGCTGGTGAGGGTGTGGAAAAAAGGGTACCCTCCTACAAAGTTGGTGCAGCCACTGTGGAAAATAATATGGAGGTTTTAAAAAAAAAAAAAATACTAAAATGAGAGCTACCAATGACTGTACTCCTGAGCATCTATCTAGAAAAGTTCAGTTCAGTTCAGTTGCTCAGTCATGTCCAACTCTTTGCAACCACATGAACAGTAGCACGCCAGGCCTCCCTGTCCATCACCAACTCCTGGAGTCCACCCAAAAACTCACGTCCATTGAGTCGGTGATGCCATCCAACAATCTCATCCTCTGTCATCCCCTTCTCCTCCTGCCTTCAAGTTTCAGCTTCAACATCAGACCTTCCAACAAACACCCAGGACTGATCTCTTTTAGGATAGACTGATTGGATCTCCTTGCAGTCCAAGGGACTCTCAAGAGTCTTTTCCAACACCACAATTCAAAAGCATCAATTCTTCAGCTCTCAGCTTTCTTTACAGTCCAACTCTCAAATCCATACATGACTACTGGAAAAACCATAGCCTTGACTAGACGGATCTTTGTTGACAAAGTAACATCTCTGCTTTTTATTATGCTGTCTATGTTGGTCATAACTTTCCAAGGAGTAAGCGTCTTTTAATTTCATGGCTGCAGTCACCATCTGCAATGATTTTGGAGCCCAGAAATTAAAGTGAGCCACTGTTTCCATTGTTTCCCCATCTATTTCCCATGAAGTGATGGGACCATATACCATGATCTTCGTTTTCTGAATGTTGAGCTTTAAGCCAACTTTTTCACTCTCCTCTAACACTTTCATCAAGAGGCTCTTTAGTTCTTCACTTTCTGCCATAAGGGTGGTGTCATCTGCATATCTGAGGTTATTGACATTTCTCCTGGCAATCTTGATTCCAGCTTGTGCTTCTTCCAGCCCAACATTTCTCATGATGTACTCTGCATAGAAGTTAAATAAGCAGGGTGACAATATACAGCTTTGACGTACTCCTTTTCCTATTTGAAACCAGTCTGTTGCTCCATTTCCAGTTCTAACTGTTGCTTCCTGACCTGCATACAGACTTCTCAAGAGGCAGGTCATGTGGTCTGGTATTCCCATCTCTTTCAGAATTTTCCAGTTTATTGTGATCCACACAGTCAAAGGCTTTGGCATAGTCAATAAAGCAGAAATAGATGTTTTTCTGGAACTTTCTTGCTTTTTCGATGATCCAGCGTATGTTGGCAATTTGATCTCTGGTTCCTCTGCCTTTTCTAAAACCAGCTTGAACATCTGGAAGTTCACGGTTCACATATTGCTGAAGCCTGGCTTAGAGAATTTTGAGCATTACTTTACTAGTGTGTGAGATGAGTGCAACTGTGTGGTAGTTTGAGCATTCTTTGGGACTGGAATGAAAATTGACCTTTTCCAGTCCTGTGGCCAATGCTGAGTTTTCCAAATTTGCTGGTATATTGAGTGCAGCACTTTCACAGCATCATCTTCCAGGATTTGAAATAGCTCAACTGGAATTCCATCACCTCCACTAGCTTTGTTTGTAGTGATACTTCCTAAGGCCCACTTGACTTCACAATCCAGGATATCTGGATCTAGGTGAGTGATCACACCATATTGATTATCTAGGTCGTGTGAAGAAGGCTGAGGGCCGAAGAATTGATGCTTTTGAACTGTGGTGTTGGAGAAGACTCTTGAGAGTCCCTTGGACTCCAAGGAGATACAACCAGTCCATTCTGAAGATCAACCCTGGGATTTCTTTGGAAGGGATGATGCTAAAGCTGAAGCTCCAGTACTTTGGCCACCTCATGAGAAGAGTTGACTCATTGGAAAAGACTCTGATGCTGGAAGGGATTGGGGGCAGGAGGAGAAGGGGACGACCGAGGATGGGATGGCTGGATGGCATCACAGACTCGATGGACGTGAGTCTGAGTGAACTTCAGGAGATGGTGATGAACAGGGAGGCCTGGCGTGCTACGATTCATGGGGTCGCAAAGAATCAGACACGACTGAGCAACTGAACTGAACTGAACTAAGATCTTTTTTGTACAGTTCTTCTGTGTATTCTTGCCACCTCTTCATAAGATCTGCTTCTGTTAGGTTTATACCATTTCTGTCCTTTATTGAGCCCATCTTTGCATGAAATGTTCACTTGGTATCTCTAATTTTCTTGAAGAGATCTCTAGTCTTTCCCATTCTATTGTTTTCCTCTATTTCTTTGCACTGATCTAGAAAAGATGAAACTGAACGCATGTACACCCGTGGTGGATTCATGTCAATGTATGGCAAAACCAATACAGAAGTGTAAAGTAAAAAAAAAAAAGATCCATGCACCTCAACATTGATAGCTGCACGATCTACAATAGCCCAAGACATGGAAGCAACCTAAGCATCCGTCAACAAGTGAATGGCTAAAAAGATGTGATATAAACGTGTATATATATATATGTGTGTGTATATACATATATTCCATTTTATCTGCTTATATAAAGTAGATTACTCAGTCACAAAAGGAATGAATGTGTATATCATGTGGCTCAAAAACTGTATTTCTAAGGAATTTACCCTCAGAAAATAACTAAAAATTGTTACAAGAATATTAATCACAGTGCTGCTTATAATACTAACATATTTGAATATGAATACCAAGCAATAGGGATGGCTAAAATACATGGTACACATGATGACTTTATGATATAGATTGATATATATTGACATAAAGATATTAGTTACATAGTATTAAATTTTAAAAAGTGACCCAAAATATGCATATTGTGATGCTTGTTTTTATTAAGGACCCACAACTCACCACACACACTTTAAAAAAAAAAGCTCTGCAATAAATTCACCTAATATTTAGTAATCATTACTTTTGCTTATGTATGGAGTAACTGAAATCAATACCTTTCCCTTCTTTTATACTGTATGTTTGTCTGACTTCTTTTTGTCTTTTTTATACAATCCATGATGTTCTCATGGCAAGTATACTGGGGTAGTTTGCTATTTTCTCCTCCTGCAGCCATGAAATGTGAAGACAATTGCTTCTTGGCAGGAAAACTATGACAAACCTAGACAGCATGTTGAAAAGCAGAAACATTACTCTGCCAACAAAGGTCCGTATAGTCAAGACTATGGTCTTTCCAGTGGTCATGTACAGTTGTGAAAGCTGAACGGTAAAGAAGGCAGAGCACCAAAGAACTGATGCCTTTGAACTGTGGTGCTGGAGAAGACTCCTGAGAGTGCCTTGGACAGCAAGAAGATCAAAGCAGTCAATCTTAAGGGAAGTCAATCCTGATTACTCATTCAAAGGACTGGTGATGAGGCTGAAGCTCCAGTAATTTGGTCGCCTGACGCAAACAGACAACACATTGGAGAAGTCTCTGATGCTGGAAAAGACTGAAGGCAGAAGGAGAAGAGGATGTCAGAGGATGAGATGGCTGAATGGCATCACTGATGCAATGGACATGAACTTGGGCAGACTTAAGGAGATGGTGAGGGACAGGGAAGCCTGACGTGCTGCGGTCCATGGAATCGCAGAGTTGGACACAACTGGGTGACCAAACAACAACAACTGGCTTCTTTTCTTTAGAACAAACTAATAGTACTTTTAATATAATTAGTATTATATTAAAACATATTAATGGCAATTCTCATTTAGGAAAACCAAAAAACAAAGTTATCATTCTCAAAAGTTAAGATAATATTCTGAGGTCTGTGGTTTGGTTTTTTACAAAACACTATTATTTATTCTCTTTATGTTCTTCCTAGCTCAATAATTTATTTATAGTACAAAACAACAGAATTCTTAGTTTTCAAGATACAAGCTTACTTATTAAGTATTCTTGACCCTAATAGTTTGAATAAAAACATCTTACAGGAGTTTACATGCCTTGATGCTCACAGAATTTCTTTTATTATGCTTTATATTTATCTCCTGCCTTTTATTATTAAAGTTTTTCTTCCAAGTCATCAGTGAAACAGAGTAAGAAATATAAAAAGGTGCTTTATCTTCAACAACTTAATTCATTCTACTAAAGAAATATGAGTTTCTCTCCTTTTTGTAAGCACTTGAGTTATCTTATTCCCATAAAATCTCCCTCTCTTCTCCTAAGTCAAACTATTAAGAATTGTTTCTAGCAGTTCATATTTTTCCAGAGGTCCTACAATTTTTAGAAGTATCTTATCACAGTTAAGTCTTTTTTTAAAATGACATATTTTAAACATAGGAATGATAAGTCTGATAAAATTCAAAAGGCAAACAAAAGCTAGTAAGTTCTATTGTCCAGCACAGGAGAAAAATTATACTCTTCAAATCCTAGGGTTTGGATAAATAAGGTTTCCATTCGAAAAATTTTAATAGAATAAAATGTACTTTGTGTATGTTTGTGCATGCCCACGTGTGGACTCAGTCATGTCCAGCTCTTTGCAACCCTATGGACTGGAGCCCACCGGGCTCCTCCACCCATGGGATTCTCCAGGCAAGAATACTAGAGTGGGTTGCCATCTCCTACTCGGGGAGGACTTTCCAACCCAGGGATTGAACCCATGTCTCTTGCATCTCCTGCATTGGCAGGTGGATTCTTTACCACTGTGCCATCTGGGAACCCCTTAAAATGTACTTTATTTATCTTACTGCTCTCTGGAACATAATTTAATCTTTGCAAGTTATAAAGTAGAAATAAGAAATGCTGACTAAAGAAGGAGAAAGATTCCACCACCACCTCAGGGAGAATCATTATAAGCACAATATTAAAGGAGTAGGTTAATGCTTATTAATAGGAAGTTTCATTTCACATAATCCAAGATGTACCCATTTTTGCTGACCTAATAATGAATGTAACAGTGACAACTTACTGTTTGAAGTATATCAGTACACTAATCTTTTCTTCCAGCAATGATGACCAGTTACATGGAGCCATTCACACCTCTCCAACGCTCAGCAGGACAACTACATCTGGACTCCAACGAGGAAGAGAAGAGGGAGAACCATGGCAGAAGATGGTGCCATGGTTTCTCACTTCCAGCAGCACAACAATCAGTTTCTAGTAACGGAGTCAGAATTCAAGAGCAAATGGTTTCCATTTCAAAGGGTCCCAACTGGTCTACAGAATGTAAGTCACCTGCTTTATTCCAGGCCCTCTGTGATTTGGAGTTTAAAAATCCCTCTGCGGTATCTTATCCCATCATTTTTCACACTTTACTCAAACCGGACTGTCTTTGCCATTTGTGCTTTTATTTATACTGATCCTCTATCGAAAGGGCTTTTCTCTCATCTCTTCCAATTCTAAACTGACCCATATTTTCAGGCCAAGATGAAAAGTGATGTCCGCCATAAATAACAGTATTCTCAATACTGAATGCCTGAAACAAACACAACACTGTAAACCAACCACACTCCTTTAAAAATTAATTTTTTAAAAATCTCCAATTGGAAGATGAAATAAGTAGCCAGAGGCTGAACAACAGTCAAGAGCCCAGACTCAAAGTTCGCAAGTCTGGATTTGAAGCTCACACCCTTAACTATGCGGCTGCACACAACAATAACGCTGATTCCAAAGTGATTTCACCTGAGCTCATTATCTGACTGTAGGATATCAGCTAGAATGCTTTCAGCCACAGTAAACATAAAATCTGACTTACACTGGCTTAAGCAATGAGAGAGGGAGAAGGCAATGGCACCCCACTCCAGTACTCTTGCCTGGAAAATCCCACGGGTGGAAGAGCCTGGTAGGCTGCAATCCATGGGGTTGCTAAGAGTCGGACACAACCGAGTGACTTCACTTTCACTTTTCACTTTCATGTATTGGAGAAGGAAATGGCAACCCACTCCAGTGTTTTTGCCTGGAGAATCCCAGGGACGGGGGAGCCTGGTGGGCTGCCGTCTACGGGGTTGCACAGAGTCGGATACAACTGAAGTGACTTAGTAGCAGCAGCAGCAGCAGCAAGCAATGAGGGAATTTCTTAACTCTAACAATTCCCCAGAAAGATCGGTTCCTGTGCTGCTTAACTCAGCAGATCAACAACCAAACTCTTCAAGAAACCAAATTCTTTCCATCCTTTCCCTCCATGCATGTGCTGGCTAGGTAGTCTAATGGCTGCAAGGATTAGAAGGAGCTAATTGGAGGAGCTCCAAGGGTCACATCTCCACATGCCAATGTTCAAAGACTAAGTTTTAGAATTTCCCATTAACATGGGAGAAAATATTTGCAAATGATATGACCCGTAAGGGGCTAATATTCAAAACATATAAACAATCACACAACTCAATATAAAAAAAAAAACAAAACTGGATTTAAAAACAGGCAAAAGATCTGAACAGACATTCTACCAATGAAGGTAGACAGATGGCTAATAGGCTCATTAGAAGATGCTCAATGTCACTAATTATTAGAGAAATACAAATCAAAACCACAATTAGCTATCACCTAATTAACTAGGTATCATCTAGATAACACCTGTCAGATCATCAAAAAGTCAATAACTAAATATTGGCAAGGATATGGAGAAAATGGAACCCTTCCAAACTGTTGGTGGGCATGTAAATTGGTGCAGCCACTGTGGAAAACAGTATGGAGGTTCCTCAAAAAAGTAAAAATAGAACTACCATATGATCCAGGAATTCCACTCCTGGGAATACATTAAAGAAAAAAGAAAACATTAATTCAAAAGGACACATGCACTTCAATGTTTAGAGTAGCATTATTTTTACATGGAAGCCAATATATGGAAAAGTTCAGTTTTCATCCCAATAACAAAAAAGAGGCAGTGCCAAAAAGTGTTCCATCTACCACACAATTGCATTCATCTCAAACGCTAGCAAAGTAATGCTCAAAATTCTCCAAGCCAGGCTTCAACAGTACATGAACCATGAACTTCCAGATGTTCAAGTTGGATTTAGAAAAGGCACAGGAACCAGAGATCAAATTGCCAACACCTGGTGGATCATCGAAAAAGCAAGAGAGTTCCAGGAAACATCTACTTCTGCTTTATTGACTACACCAAAGCCTTTGACTGCATGAATCACAACTGTGGAAAATTCTTCAAGAGATGGGAATACCAGACCACCTGACCTGCCTCCTGAGAAATCTACATGCAAGTCAGGAAGCAACAGTTAGAACTGGACATGGAACAACAGACTGGTTCAAATCGGGAAAGGAGTACATCAAGGCTGTATATTGTCACCCTGCTTATTTAACTTCTATGCAGAGTACATCATGAGAAATGCTGGGCTGGACAAGGCACAAGCTGGAATGAAGATTGCCGGGAGAAATTATCAATAACCTCAGATATGCAGACAACACCACACTTAAGGCAGAAAGCAAAGAACTAAAGAGCTTCTTGATGAAAGTGAAAAAGGAGAGTGTAAAAGTTGGCTTAAAACTCAACATTCAAAAAACTAAGATCATGGCATCCAGTCCCATCACTTCATGGCAAATAGATGGGAAAACAATGGAAACAGTAACAGACTTTATTTTTCTGGGCTCCAAAATCAGCAGATGGTGACTGCAGCCATGAAATTAAAAGATGCTTGCTCCTTGGAAGGAAAGCTATGATCAACCTAGAGAGCATGTTAAAAAGCAGAGACATTACTTTGTCAACAAAGGCCCATCTAGTCAAGGCTATGGTTTTTCCAGTAGTCAAGTATGAATATGAGAATTGAACTATAAAGAAAGCTGAGCACTGAAGAATTGATGCTTTTGAACTGTGTTGTTGCAGAAGATTCTTGAGAGTCCCTTGGACTGCAAGGAAATCCAACCAGTCCATCCTAAAGGAAATCAGTCCTGAATATTCATTGGAAGGACTGATGCTGAAGCGGAAGCTCTAATACTTTGGCCACCTGATGCACAGAGTTGACTCACTAGAAAAGACCCTGATGCTGGGAGAGATTGAAGGCAGGAGGAAAAGGGGCTGACAGAGGATAAGATGGTTCGATGGCATCAGTGACTCAATGGACATGAGTCTGAGTAAGCTCCAGGTGTTGGTGATGGACAGGCAGGCCTGGCGTGCTGCAGTCCGTGGGGTTACAAAGAGTCCAACACGACCGAGCGACTTAACTGAACTGAATATATGGAAGCAACACAAATGTCCATCAACAGATAAATGCATAAAGAGATGTAAACATATACAGAGTGGAATATTACTCAGCTGTAAAGAGTGGAATTCTCCCATTTACAACAACATGGATGGACCTAGAAAGTATTGTGCTTAGTGAAATAAATCAGATGGAGAAAGACCAATACTGTACATTACCACTGATACGTGTAATCTTAAAAAGCAAAAGCCTTTAAAAGTCCCATAGACACAGAAAACACACTAGGGGATACTAGTGGGAAGGAAGTGGTAGGGGCAAGATAGGGGTATGGGGTTAAGAGATAAAAACCACTATGTATAAAATAGATAAGCAACAAGGATATAGGGTATAGCACAGGGAAATATAGCCATTATTTTGCAATGGGGTATAAGCCATAAAAATATTGAGACTTCCCTGGTGATCTAGTTAAGAGTAAGACTACATTTCCAATTCAGGTGGCGCAGTTTCAACCCCTGGTTGGGAAACTAAGATCCCACACGCTGCTTGGCATAGCCAAAAAAATAAAAATTACATATACACATACATATATGTGTATGTATGTATATATGTATGTATATATGTGTATATGTATATATATACATAGTATGTATATGTATGTATATATATGTATATGTGTATATATGTATGTGTGTATATACATGTATATATGTATATGTGTGTATATGTATGTATATATACATATGTGTGTGTGTATATGTGTGTATGGGTATATGTATATATGTATGTATATATATACATGTATATATGTATATGTATGTTTATATGTGTATGTATATAAACATGTATGTGTATATGTGTATATATGTATATGTGTGTATGTATATGTGTGTATATGTATATGTGTGTATATGTATATGTGTATATATGTATATACGTGTGTATATGTATATATGTATATATGTGTGTATATGTATATGTGTATATATGTATGTATATATGTGTATGTGTATATGTATATATATATATGTATGTATGTATATATATAATCACTATGTTCAGTTCAGTGGCTCAGTCGTGTCCAGCTCTTCGAGACACCAGGCCTCCCTGTCCATCACCAATTCCCGGAGTCTACTCAAACTCATCTCCATTGAGTTGGTGATGCCATCCAACCATCTCATCCTCTGTCATCCCCTTCTCCTCCTGCCCTCATCTTTCCCAGCATCAGGGTCTTTTGAAATGAGTCAGCTTTTCGCATCAGGTGGCCAAAGAATTGGAGTTTCAGCTTCAGCATCAGTCCTTCCAATGAACACCCAGGACTGATCTCCTTTAGGATGGACTGGACTCCTTGCAGTCCACGAGACTCTCAAGAGTCTTCTCCAACACCACAACTAATATAAAATCAACTATACTTCAATTTATCAATCAATAAAATTTAAAAAGCCAAACCTCCTCCAGAAAAAAAAGAAATTTAAGTTAATAATTATAAAATAAAATTTCTCATTAATAAAGAATTCTTTCTCCTGCAGTTTCCTTTTTGTGAGTAACTCCAGGGCTTTCTTATACCTGGGAAAATGACACGATCTGTCTGACTAGTAAATTTAACAGAGTAACTGGGCATGCTTAACTCAGTTTTGTCTTCCTTCCTCTTCCAGGAAGCAAATCTTTCAACCGAGAGCATAAGTTTTTCTCTGCTTCTTGAAGCAATCATTCGCACTTAAGCAGACCTTCTACATGAGAAAGCTGCCTCAGCAAGTTTGCGTGGGATTGTGGGGGTTCAGAATCAGAAAGCCTATTTGACTCAGAAATGAAAGCTCTGCCCTCTGTCTCTATTGCTGACGGTCCTTCAGCTCTGCCATCTCTCACCTCCTCTCCCTTCTCCATCAGTAACTCTTCCTGCCTGTTCACTCGATGCCAGCCCCTGTATGACAGCTATTGTACTATACAACTCTACTTTTCCAGGTACTATACTGTAAGATTTAAAACAAATTTTAAAAGATTAAAAAAAAATTTTTTTTAAGAGAGACAGAATTAAAATTATACTCTCCACCTTCATTTCATTGGTTAAAAAACCTTTATGATGGTATTTTTACTTCTATATTTATTCTTTGTTTCAGAACTGGAGGAGAAAAGGAAATCTTTAGTGTTCTTTCAAGCACCCAAGACTTCCCTGAACATCTCACTAGCCACAACTAGGTCTTATACTCACTCTTAAGCCAATCCTGGCAAGGAAATATAAACTTCCTAACTAGCTTGCAACGAGCATTTACAAAAGTGGGGAAAGGGTGGGAAATGGAAAAAAAAAAAAAAAAATAGGACTTTGCCAGCAGGGTAAAGGAGCACCCAGGGTCTGTAACTCATATCTTTTAGTACCTGAAAATTAACCAATAAATATCTGCAATTCAGGTAGATCACTACTACTACACATGCATGCTTAGTCACAGGCATACCTAACTCTTTGCAACCCCATGGACTAAAACCCTCCAGGCTCCTCTGTCCATGGAATTCTCCAGGCAAGAATATTGGAGTGGGCAGCTCCCTCCTTCAGGGGATCTTTCCAACCCAGGGATCAAACCCTGGTCTCCTGCATTGCAGGCGGCCATCTGAGCTGTCAGGGAAGCCTTACTACTGCTACCACACATACCAATGGTAAATATGAGAGGCAGAGGGTTCTCCCATGCCGCTGATTTCAGGTTAGAGTTTCTTTTGTTTCTCTTCTCTCATCTTTTAGATAGTTTCCCCTGGATTAGAAGGAAACTACAGTCAGAGCACAGAATAAGTATCTCTGTTAATAATTCTCTCCTACTCATGATTATAAAACCATTTCAAGAATGTAAGGTTCAAGGAACTACGAAATCTGCTTTCCAGTGTAGACATCCTCCTTCCTCTCCCCAGCCCCTCCCACACCCACCCAGTTTCCCTTTGGAAGAAAGGAATAACATAAATTTAATAAATAACCAATCTTGGGAGCTGTCAGGAAAGAACTCACAGGTCATGGCCCAAACTCAACCGTCTTCTGGGTACTAACAATAAACTGTTTCTTACTAAAAAAGTTTTTCCCTTTCCTTCTTCCTTTCATTTAGTTTATAAACTCTGGGAAACTAAGAAATCATGACTAAAAATAATTTTGCTGGCATACCAGTGGCTATGGACTTATTTTACATAAAATCGCTCAGATTTTTAAAAACTGTTTTATGTCGACTTTGTATTTAAGTGTCCCTTTCTATCACAGAAGCAGAATGCCATCCATATGCGACTTTCAAAGTAAAATTTTCTTTAGACATTTGCCACTCATACTCCAAGAAAATATAAGCTTGCTTAACTCATAATTATCATTTGATATTTATATCTTTTCCCGTACTAGGCAGACAGCTTTAAAAATAACAATAATGAGATAACACCATAAGGTGTTATAAACGAGTGACAGTTCTTTTCTAGGGTACCTATACATATGCATATCTATTTTGTACTATGTATAAAATAAACATGTACATGTATATATTTTGTATTTATAAACAGACGAAGAAAAAAAGAAAATGAGGTACTAGGCTATTGTAGTAAAAATGACACAAACTTAAAAAAAGGTGTGGGAAATGTATGATCTGAGCAGAAAATTGAGATATACGATCATGCTACCACATTCTGAACAAATTAATATGGCTTCCAAGCTCAGCTGCATCTTCGAAATTCAAAAGCATAAGAAATGTGTTCGTTAACTTAAAACATCTGTTCCTACCACAAGAATATGAATAAAAATCTAAATGCATATGGATTATTCATCAATAAAAGCACAAAATCTCTTGTATTAGTTCTCTCACAATTATTCTCAGAAGATATGAATCTCCACATCTGATTATGGTGGACAATTTATTAAAACCCAGCAAAGGAAAAAATGAGGAACTTCCCTGGTGGTCCAGAAGTTAAAACTCCAAGTTTCCAGTGCAGGTGCCTTGGGTTCGAACCTACATGCCATGCAATGTGGCCAAATTTAAAAAAAAAAATGAAGAAGAATAGAATAAAAAGAATCATCTGAGGCACCTAGAGCCCAGTCCTCAATAAAATAGGTCCTTTTGAAGGAATGCAGGGAAAAACCCATCATTGTTGGCTCTGGGATCAGGAAATTTTCTCACCCCTACAAGGGCTTCGTTAAGGCAGAAACACACAGCTCTAATCTTCAATTCACACAAGTCAGAACCCAAGTTAGAAAGGCTTATGGAAGTCATCTAGACCAAGCCAGTTAGAACTGGACATGGAAGAAGAGACTGGTTCCAAATCGGGAAAGGAGTATGTCAAGGCTGTATATTGTCACCCTGCTTATTTAACTTCTATGCAGAGTACATCATGTGAAATGCTGGGCTGGACTAAGCACAAGCTGGAATCAAGAATGCTGGGAGAAATATCAATAACCTCGGATATGCAGACAACACCACCCTTATGGCAGAAAGTGAAGAACTAAAGAGCCTCTTGATGAAAGTGAAAAAGGAAAGAGAAAAAGTTGGCTCGGCTTAAAACTCAACATTCAGAAAACTAAAATCATGGCATCCGGTCCCATCACTTCATGGCAAATAGATGGGGAAACAATGGAAACAGTAACAGACTTTATTCTGGGGGGCTCCCAAATCACTGCAGATGGTGACTGCAGACATGAAATTAAAAAACACTTGCAAAAAGCAAAAAGCCAAGGAGAAAAGGAAAGATATAAGCATCTGAATGCAGAATTCCAAAGAACAGCAAGAAGAGATAAGAAAGCCTTCTTCAGCAATCAATGCAAAGAAATAGAGGAAAACAACAGAATGGGAAAGACTAGAGATCTCTTCAAGAAAATTAGAGATATCAAGGGAACATTTCATGCAAAGATGGGCTCGATAAAGGAGAAATGCTATGGACCTAACAGAAGCAGAAGATATTAAGAAGAGGTGGCAAGAATACACAGAAGAACTGTACAAAAAGGATCTTCACAACCCAGATAATCACGATGGTGTGATCACTCATCTAGAGCCAGACATCCTGGAATGTGAAGTCAGGTGGGCCTTAGAAAGCATCACTACGAACAAAGCTAGTGGAGGTGATGGAATTCCAGTGGAGCTATTTCAAATCCTGAAAGATGATGCTGTGAAAGAGCTGCACTCAATATGCCAGCAAATTTGGAAAACTCAGCAGTGGCCACAGGACTGGAAAAGGTCAGTTTTCATTCCAATCCCAAAGAAAGGCAATGCCAAAGAATGCTCAAACTACCACACAATTGCACTCATCTCACACGCTAGTAAAGTAATGCTCAAAATTCTCCAAGCTAGGCTTCAGCAATACGTGAACCGTGAACTTCCTGATGTTCAAGCTGGTTTTAGAAAAGGCAGAGGAACCAGAGATCAAATTGCCAACATCCGCTGGATCATGGAAAAAGACAGTTCCAGAAAAACATCTATTTCTGCTTAATTGACTATGCCAAAGCCTTTGACTGTGTGGATCACAATAAACTGTGAAAAATTCTGAAAGAGATGGGAATACCAGACCACCTAACCTGCCTCTTGAGAAATCTGTATGTAGGTCAGAGGCAACAGTTAGAACTGGACATGGAACAACAGACTGGTCCCAAACAGGGAAAGGAGTACGTCAAGGCTGTATATTGTCACCCTGCTTATTTAACTTATATGCAGAGTACATCATGAGAAACGCTGGGCTGGAAAAAACACAAGCTGGAATCAAGATTGCCAGGAGAATTATCAATAACCTCAGATATGCAGATGATACCACCTGTTGGGGGCCAGCGTGAGGAGCTCCGCCCATGGCAAAGGTCATGAGGAAAGAGGCTTGGCATACGCAAAGGCGTGATCAAGCCTCAGGAAACCCCCTGTTCCCGAGCATCTACCCCAAAACCAGAGTCTGTTTTATGCTCTCACCTACACCTCTGACTTTACGGGGGGCTCTTCCCCATAACCGTTTCTCTCGGAGAAGGAGTAAACGTGCAGCTCCAAGGCAATAAAAATTCCTGGGCGTGATGAGTGTTTCGGCTTACGAACTCCTCTGAAGGTTATCTAACCCACCTGTATAGGTTCGTCTGGCCACATGTAATTGTTTACAGCCTCCCAACCTGAGAGGCAGAGATGTTTTAGACTTACTAAAAGCAAATTCTTTTGGGAGTTAGAAATTATCAGTATAATGGGTTAGTTAGGAATTATATCGGTGAAGGGTTTTTCATTTGTTGTGTCAATGATTGCTGCTAATTCCCTGCTCTGGGTGGGACAAGGATGTCTCAGGTCAAACCTCTCTGCTGACAGACTAGCTTGTGTGACAGGATTATCCATACTCCTGCCACATGATTGTTTACTACCTCTTAACCATAAATAGCACAGAGAGTTTTGGAGTATTTTGAGAGTCTTAATTAGCATAAGGCTTTTCTCATTGTTGAGTCAATGATTGCCAGGCCTCCATATCCTTAGGCACCTGGGAACATATTAATCAATGTATTTGGAATATAGAAAAGGAAATATAGTAGTTTTAGATGTTAGCAATACTAGACTTTTGAGTTAATGGGTTTTCTCTTTTGTAATAGATCACTGTACTTTATTATAAATCCCTGTGTCCTTGCCATGTAAAAATGTAACTTTATTACTATCTTAAGTCTAGATAGATCTTAAGGGGAGCATTGGTGAAAGGATTTTCATTTGTTGGGCTGATGTTTGCTGCTAGATTTCCATGTTCCCTGCCCTTATAATGACTATAACTAACATATAGGAGAAATAAGTATTAACTTTTAAACATATAGGAAAAATAAGTATTAACCTTTAAGATTAATCATGTTAACCTTGGGTTAAATAAATTCCTTTCTTGACTGTAACTCACTACACCCTCACCTTATAGGAATGCAACTTTATCTGGAGGGTGGTGCCTGGTTTAAGAAAAAACACCCTTGGAAGAAATAAGGTTTTTGGTTATCAGAAAGAAAGGATCATAGAATGTCAGCAGGTCTCACTCATGGCCAAAAGATGATGTAATATCCCTAAGACCCTCTTTTTATTCATTTATGTAAAGCACCTGATTTTGATAAAAGTCAGGACTGCTGACCCCCACGTGACTCTGTATTCATCCCCATGTGTAACAAAAGGTATATAAGCAAACACAAAAATAAAGAAATCGGATCAGTTTCCGGAAAGACTGATTCCACCATGTCGCTTCTTTCTTGCTCCCGTTTCTCTGGCTGAATTCAGCCTCTTTTCTCCACTAAATCTCCTACTACACTATCCGTTTCTAATCTCTCTCTATATCTGTAATTAAATATGTATTTTTCCAAAGACGCGGACGCCGTCCCCACCTTCGAATTCCCTGGATCCACCAGGGCTGGACCCCGGTAACCACCCTTATGGCAGAAAGTGAAGAGGAACTAAAAAGCCTCTTGATGAAAGTGAAAGAGGAGAGTGAAAAAGTTGGCTTAAAGCTCAACATTCAGAAAACGAAGATCATGGCATCCAGTCCCATCACTTCATGGGAAATAGATGGGGAAACAGTGGAAACAGTGTCAGACTTTATTTTTGGGGGCTCCAAAATCACTGCAGATGGTGACTGCACCCATGAAATTAAAAGACTCTTACTCCTTGGAAGAAAAGTTATGACCAACCTAGAGAGCATATTCAAAAGCAGAGACATTACTTTGCCGACTAAGGTCCATCTAGTCAAGGCTATGGTTTTTCCAGTAGTCATGTATGGATATGAGAGTTGGACTGTGAAGAAGGCTGAGCACCGAAGAATTGATACTTTTGAAGTGTTGTGTTGGAGCAGACTCTTGAGAGTCCCTTGGACTGCAAGGAGATCCAACCAGTCCAT
>NW_024070187.1:91608514-91722492 GCF_014754425.2 Oryx dammah | reverse complement strand
GATGGATGAGAGTCTGAGTGAACTCCGGGAGTTGGAGATGGACAGGGAGGGCTGGCGTGCTGTGATTCATGGGGTCACAAAGAGTCGGACAGGACTGAGCGACTGAATTGAACTGAACTGAACTGCTCCTTGGAAAAAAAGCTATGATCAAGCTAGACAGCATGTTAAAAAACAGAGACATTACTTTCCCAACAAATGGCCATCTAGTCAAAGCTATGGCTTTTCCAGTAGTCACGTATGAATGTGAAAGTTGAACTATCAAGAAAGCTGAGCTTGGAAGAATTGATGCTTTTGAACTGTGGTGTTGGAGAAGACTCTTGAGAGTCCCTTGGACTGTAAGGAGATCCAACCAGTCCATCCTAAAGGAAATCAGTCCTGAATATTCAATGGAAGGACTGATGTTGAAGCTGAAGCTCCAATACTTTGGCCACCTGATGAAAAGAATGCACTCATTGGAAAGACCCTGATGCTGGGAAAGATTGAAGGCAGGAGGAAAAGGGGACAACAGAGGATGAGATGGTTGGAATGCATCACTGACTCGATGGACATGAGTTTGAACAAGCTCCGAGAGTTGGTGATGGACAGAGAAGCCTGGCGTGCTGCAGTCCATGGGGGTCTCAACTGAACGACTAAGCAACTGAACTGAGACCAAAGCACCACTATCTCATTTATGACACAGGCTATCCAGTCTCCACTTGAATACCTCTAGTTAAAGGACTCTCATTATTTTTCAAATTTTATTTCAGCACCTAGCACAGTAATGACATGTTGTTAATTTTCTATTTAAAAAATTAAGTTTTCATCTCAGAATAATTACAGATTTACTAAGTGTTGGGGTGGGGGGTGCTGAGTACTTAATAGAGAAAGCTTCCAAATTCTCATTTCTCTTCTCCATGAAAATTCTTGAGCATGTTGATGCATACCAGCACAAACATAAGTCTAAGACATTTTCATCTCTAAGGTCAACCTCTTTTGTGTTACACTTCCAAATAAAAGAAAATTAAGCTACATCAAGTTTTTAAAGTGACGCTAGCACTGAAGAGCTCTACTTGTCTTCTCTAAGCCTCCTTAACCCTGCTCAACAAGGCTTACAGACTAGACCAGAAGTTTTTGATTTTGTTTACCACCATATACAGTGGATAACACTCCCACAAATACATCCTGCTAAGTCACTTCAGTCGTGTCCGACTCTGTGAGACCCCCCAGACGGAAGCCCACCAGGCTCCCCCATCCCTGGGATTCTCCAGGCAAGAACACTGGAGTGGATTGCCATTTCCCTCTCCAATGCATGAAAGTGAAAAGTGAAAGTGAAGTTGCTCAGTCGTATCTGACTCTTAGCGACCCCATGGACTGCAGCCTACCAGGCTCCCCGTCCATAGGATTTTCCAGGCAAGAGTACTGGAGTGGGGTGCCATTGCCTTTATCCACAAATACATCAGACATTGCCAAAACACCAAACATATTTTCTAAAATCTATAATAGAAGGAAATTATAACCACAATGAAATAGGACCTCAAACCTGTTAAACTGCCTATGATAAAAAGATAAAAGATAACAAGTGTTGGAGAGACATGGAGAAAAGCGAACTCTTACACACGGTTGGTGAGAATATAAATTAGTGTAACCATTATGGAAAATAGTATTCTAAAAAAAATGAAAATAGAACTACTTTATGATGTAGCAATCCCAGTTCTGGATTTATATCCAAAAAATGAAATCAGGATCTTGATGAGATCTGCATTCCCTTATTCTTCCCAGCATTATTCCCAATAACCAGCTGAAATACCTATCAACAAAAGAATGGATAAATAAAATATAATATCAATAATGGAATATTGCTAAGTTGCTTCAGTAGGGTCCAACTCTGTGCCTATGGAGTGTAGTCCTCCAGGCTCCTCTGTCCATGGGATTCTCCAGGCAAGAATACTGGAGTTGGTTGCTATGCAATATTATTCAGTCTTAAAAAAGAATGAAATCCTCCTTTCACAACAATGCAAGTGAACCTGAAGGACATTATGCTAAGTGAAATAAACCAGATGCAGAAAGACAAATACGGTGTGATCTCATTTATGGGTGGAATCTAAAATAGTTACACTCATAGAGTAGAGAGTAGAGGGTTAGCAGTGGAAGGGAGGAAGAGAGAAAGGGAAGAGGTTAGTCAAGCCGTACAAGGTTTCACTTGGGCTTCCCAGGTGAAGGCGGGCTACAGTCCATGGGATCACAAAGAGTTGGACATGACTACGCAACTACACAACAAAAACTTTATCATAGGTCACAAGCACTGGGCTAAGTGCTTCTTGCTGATCTCCTTTAACCTTTGCAACAATCCTGTGAAGTGAACTGGTTGTCTCCATTTTACAGATGTAAAAACTGAAGAGTCCAACCATCTACCCTCAGGAAGAATCTATGAAGGAGATGTTTGACTATGGTGATACCAAAGGAAAGTGAAATTCTTTTTACTCAGTAACAGATGGAAAAGACCAAGAGATAGGTGTAAACTTTGAAATAAAAGCTATTGTCCTCCTCACACATGATGCCCTGTCACAGGTAAACATATTAAGTAGAGAGTTTCCCTCTGGCAGCTTCCTGATTTAATCCAGCCACACTCTCTCTCCCACTGCAGCTGGCTTTGGAGAAAGTCCAGACTGTCCAGGACTGTAGGGATACTGTGGGGTAAGAAAAATACCTCAAAATAGACTACGCAGTGTTTCTAAAGGTAGAGGACCTTCTTGGGTATTTTCTAACCTGAGGAATGGAAAGAAGAGAAAGGAAGGAAGACAGTCGTAAAAAGAAGAGGCAGCTGAGGTCAGCACATTACTGAGAAATGGCTACATGGGGCCTAGAACCAAATCACTGCACAGTGTCTCCATGAGTCCTCAGAGCTGTCAAAAGCTGGGTAACACCACACATTATCCCACCAAAAGTTGAGATTTGTGTGGATACCCATATATAATACAGCATGTACTACACTTTAAGATGGAATGATAAACCCACCTTGCTTCAAGTGGTGAATTTAGCACAGCTGGGCTTTCCTGGTGGCTCAGATGGTAAAAATATCTGCCTGTAATGCAGAAGACCCAGGTTCAATTCTTGGGTCAGGAAGATTCCCTGGAGAAGGGAATGGCTACCCACTCCAGTATTCTTGCCTGGAGAATTCCATGGACAGAGGAGCCTAGAGGGCTACAGCCCATGGGGTTGCAAGAGTCGGACACGACTAAGCATCTTTCACTCATCACTCAGTACAGGAGAGCCTCCGCTAATTGGGAAGGGGTTAGCCAGGGACAGCTGGCTTTTGCAGGAGGTCAGGCCAGAGACTGGCAGAGACAACTGCACGACAGGTGCAACAGGGAGGGGCTGGGCACACGGGGCTGAAAGTAAAATAAGCCAGTTGTGCTTAGAGACAACAAGCAGACTGGCCTGGCTGTGAAAAACAGCATGCTCAGTGAAATGGCTCTAGGGTCAGACCTGGGTTGGAACATGCTCTCTGTCAAGCATCAACTAGCTGTGTGTGATTTGGAACAAGTGACTTAAGACTTTCTGAGACTCAGGTTCCTTATCTGTAAAGACAATGCCTGTTTCCTGGTATTGTTGAGAGTGTGAAATACATAGGAGGTGCTGATTAACTTTCTTTCCTCTCCTTCTTAGTTCATAAAGAGGAGTTTTGTTATTGCAGAACATTACATGCCAACTACTGCATCTGGGTGTCTTCCCCACATTATCTTCTTTACAAAATCATTCAGGAAAGGCTCTATGTATCCCCACTTCATACAGGAAGCAATGGAGACTCAAGAAGGTTATGTAACTTGGTCACAGAGCTGATTTGTAGCTGACGAGGAAGAATCAAAGCAAGGTCTGCCAGCAAAAGCTCTAATTTGAAAAGATATGTGTACCCCACTGTTTATAGCAGCACTGTTCACAATAGCCAAGATGTGGAACCAACCTAAATGTCCATAAACAGATGAATAAAGAAGATGTAGCATGTATATACAATGGGATATTATGCAGCCATAAAAAAAGAATGAATTAATGACAGTTGCAGCAACATGAATGGACCTAGAGATGATCACACTAAGTGAAGTCAGACAGAGAAAGACAAATATCATATGATATCACTTATATGTGGAATCTAAAAAAAATGAAACAAATCAACTTATTTACAAAACAGAAATAGAGGGACTTCCCTGGTGGTCCAGTGGTTAAGAATCCACCTGCCAATGCAGGGGACACAGGTTCGATCTTTGTTCCAGGAAGATTCCATAGGCCACCAGGCAAGTAACCCCACATGCCACAACCACTGAGTCTGAGCAGTCTAGAGTCCATGCTCCACAACATGGAGCCACCACAATGAGAAGCCCACGCACCGCAGCTAGAGAGTAGCCCTCCTCATCTCAACTAGAGAAAGTCCACTTGCAACAACAAAGACTCAGTGCACCCAATAAACAAAACTGAAATAGACTTGAAGACATAGAAAACAAATTTATGGTTACCAAAGTGGGGGAGGGATAAACTAGTAGTTTGGGATTAACATACACACAATACTATATGTGAAATAGATATCAACAAGGACCTCCTATATCTCACGGGTAAGTATATAAATATCTTGTAATAATCTAAAATGGAAAAGTATCTGAAAAAGATATATATATATACACACAGACCCATAACTGAATCACTTTGCTGTATACCTGAAACTAACACAACATTGTAAATCAACTGTACTTAGACTTAAAATCATTTTTTTAAGGTCTGTCAGACTACAAGCATCATGAATATTCCACTCTATATGATCGCTTCCAAGGCAACTAATAATGAGATAGAAGCCGTACCAGAGGAAGGAATACTCACAAGACTGAGAGCAACCAGTACCCAGTGCTTGGATCCATATCCTCATTTGCTTGGTATGTTTCATGGAATTCTGAGTGAAGCTGGTGCTTTACCATTTCAACCAGACCCACTTTCCATTTCTGGTTACTTACCTGCAATGAGGGAGACCTGGGTTTGATCCCTGGGTTGGGAAGATCCCCTGGAGAAGGGCATGGCAGCCCATTCCAGTATTCTTGCCTAGAGAATCCCCATGGACAGAAGAGCCTGGCAGGTTACAGTCCATGGGGTCACAAAGAGTCAGACACGACTGAGCAACTAAGCATAGCACCTGAGAAATGAGCTTCCCTGGTAGCTCAGACAGTAAAGAATCTGCCTGCAATGCTGGAGCCCAGGGATCAATCCCTGGGTTGGGAAGATCCCCTGGAAAAGGGAATGGCAACCCACTCCAGTATTTCTGCCTGGGGAATTCCATACACAGAGGAGACTTATGGGCTACAGTCTAGGGGGTCACAAAGAGTTGGACATGACTGAGCGACTAACACACAACACCCACCTGAGAAATGAAAGAAGTGAAGAACTTCACAGCCCTGCCCCAGCTCGCCAGCTATAAGTGGAGGGTCTGGACTACATGATCCCTGAAGTCACTCCCAGCTCTAAAAGGCCCACAGGTAGGATTCACAGGGTTTGGGACTGTGATACCAGACCACCATCCTCACAGCCAGCTCCCAAATGCCATGCCTCTTACCACAGAAATCCTCTCACCCAAGGAGTTGCTTAGACAGTATATAAAAGTTCTTAAAGTCTGGGTTTTAAATTAAAAATACATAAATGCATATTCATTCAATTTCACTGATGCAGGTACAGTGCTTTTCCTCAAGACCAGCCTGAGTGGGAAGAGAGCAGCAGTGAGTCAAGCAGACAATCGCCTATGGCCCCAATGCACCAACCTCCCTGCCAGCCTGAAGTCCTGAAGTTCTTTAAAATGGAAAAATGACTTCACATGGTTGCAAATAAACCCAAACGCAGAATCTCTCTGGACTTTTGTGTTTTTCCCCCAATCTTTTTAAATTGTTTCTCTCACCCTTAATTTGACAGCAAGTTTTCAGCAACTCACCTCTTAAAGTATTCAACTTTAAGTATTCTAGTTTCCCTAGAAACAAATGCTATTTATTTTCATATTCCCACCTCAGCAGTTTAATTAAACTGTAAGTCAGGTTTTGTCACTCCTCTGCTCTTAGCTCCTCCAGCGGCTCACCCACTGATTGGAAGGACAAGCTACCATCCATGCAAGGACCCACTGCGCGGTCACCACCCGCCTCTCTGACCTCATCTCCTGCCGCACTCCCCTGGGTCACATGCTCCATCCACACTGACCTCCACGCCCTTCTTCAAATGGCCAAACAAGCTCCTGCTTCAGACTTTACACTCACTGTTCCCCGCTCTGCAATTCTCTCTCCCTGGACGTCCAGCGGGCTAGCTCTTACTGTGCCCCTCTGGTCTTTCTTCAAATGTCACCTTACTTCCTCAGGGAGCCGTTCCCTGTCCCCTTATTTCAAGAGGCCACGCTTGTCCCCCATTTAGCCCTTTCTATCTCTCCCCTCTCCTTATACTGTTTTCCCTCTTAGCATTAATCTGATACTGCTTGTTCCCAGACGCATTCCCAATGCCTAGAATAGCAGGTTCAAGGGTGTCACTCCACACATACTTGTTGAATAATAATCTTTACTATCGCAGCAAATGTATTGTCTTTCTCACTGAGTTACATAACCACAATCACAAGTATACCAGGCTTGAGGACACATAGAAACAAACACACCAAAGTCTTGGTAAGTAAAGAAGCCAACTGGAAGGGCCAAAGGCATGCCGGTGACCACTCCCTTAAACTTGATCCAACCAAACTGACCTCTCCCTGTACTTGCTACAGTCATATTCAAATGTACACCACCACGCTGCCACATCAAACACAGAAGGTAGTCAGGACACTGTCTTCAGATCCAGGAGGAACCACCAGAAAAAAGTCAGGTTGTTTTGTTCTGGTCCACTCCTTAAAGGTCAATTACCTTTCGCAGATCTCTGTCTCTCTCACTCTTGGTTCTTCATTAAAAAGAGAGAGGGTATAAACTGACATGTGGCCTGTCTATTTCACTGATCTACTGTATGTATCAGGTAGATAATCGATAGCTATGAAAATATACTGAAAAGCTATGAAGCACTCTATACAACAAGTAATTTTCTTTGTATTAAAATGGACAAACTATCTCTATAGCTCCCCCAAACTGATGATATACTTTATAGCACTTTGATTTTAAAATGCTTCTTAAAATGTACTAAAGAATAAACCAAAGGAAAAGTAGGCTTTTAAGGGTATGGAATGGAAAAGAGAGTGGAAAATGGCTTTCTCCTGATTCTTTATAGAAAAATATAAGGAAGGAAAATGCTCATAAATCTCCAGAGCAGTAACTCTATTACATAAAGTTCAGATTCAAGAACATTACTGTGAACATCTACAATTATCTGGATTCTCAGATATTTCAAATATTCTCATTTATTTCAATTCCATAAGGATAATTCAAGATGACATATTAGTATCACACATGTCAATAGCGGGTTGGGATGTAAATGAGCAAACCCTTTCCAACCATTCAAGTTCTTTTTTTTATTACAGCATTTATTAAACTAAAATAAAAAAGTGGTGAAGAATGACTTGTCACACCATTTATTAGAGTTGATGGAGTGTAGATGGTCTTTTCAATACGGCATTAACATACTGTTATGCACCACAGTACACTATTAATGAAAAGAAACGCAGGAATCTTGCATTAGCTTATCCCACAAGTCATTCTGACGTTAGATTCAAAATCAATTCTACTCTACATGGCAAAGATTCAGAGATATAATGTTAATTTGTTTGTTGTTTACAACACTTAAATGTATAATGCAAAGCAATGGTCAGGATCCTCCACATTGTACTCAATAATCACACATTTTCTGGGAGGGGGGATTTAAAATGCAACAGCGAGATAAAGAAGTTGTGCCCTAGTTCATATCTGACAAGAGAATGGGACCTAATTTTCTCTCTGATTGAAAGAACACACGGGACAGCCATTGAATGCAAATTGTGGTGGGTGTCTGAATTTCTCTTCCAATACCTGAGCATCTGAATGGAACTAATTCACTCTGGAAAAGGTTTTAAGTAACTGAGCATGATTGTGCCAGGATGAGGGATAATCCTCAAACCGAGAAGGAAAATAAACATATTTTACAATGACAGGGTCACCTCACTCAGTAACCTCAATCAAGTATTTTACATTCACGAGAAATAAGTCAAATATATGAGGAATGACCTACCGCCAACAAGGAACCCTGATAGACACAAGCACCTGTGGGAGAAAAACAAAACAAGAATTAAAAGAGGTACATAACAGACCAATAGGCACAGCTCTGGCCAACTAACACAAAAACTGCATCTACATGCATCATAATCAGCAAACTCTGCTTTGTCCAAAGTCTTAAAAGCTTGAGGATTCTTCCCTTGCGAAAATAACCCCAAACTCTAAAACAATATTTCTAGGACACACATGATGAAAGGCACTGTTTAAGCTTATTATTTGAATTTTAAAATAACTATGGTTCCAATGACATGTGATATATACAGTGTGCATTTTCCTATATGACAAATCAGCAAAGCCTCCATAATCCAGTCCCAGTTTACTGATCCAGGCTTCTTTGCCTTTCTTTGCTTACACAAATTCTCCAGTCAAACCCAAGAGGCCAACTTAGGATCCCATGGTAATACTTTCCTATTGTCAATGCCTTTACTCATTTTCGTTTCCTGCAGGAGATGCATTTGGTCTAATCAAGTTCCTTGAACTTGATCCCATCTCCTTCATGAAGCTTTCCAGCCCACATGATGATTCTTTTTCTAAAACGATTTTTGAACAGCACAACAGGTGTTGATTTAACCTATAAACATGCAGGCAGTGTGTGAACAGCTACTAGCTCAGAAACACGCTTCAAAGCAGATTGAAATAGCATACACACACCAAGAGCAGACCCTGACAATGTGCCACACTTGGATGGCCAATGAGCAAAGGACACATTTTTCTACAGTGCCTGGCCTCCAACAGATCATTGGAAAAGTCTCAATACTATTAACTTCTCATGAAGTTAGGACTGGTTTACATTATCTACTAATAACGGAATGAAGAATAATATTCAAAGAAAATGAAATGGTTATTTACACTTGGGCTTTGAATCAAAGATCTCTATGGGCAAATTTACTGAAATGACTTTTGTGCCCTTGACATTCAAATAAGAATAAATTGAGATAAAACCTTGGGGGAAAATTCTTCCTAAGTAACTTACTTCTCTTTAAGAAATTCTATTCCAAAGACTATTTAAGTCTACGGTATATCTTAAGGATATATATACACATATATATGGACATAGATACATTTATAAAATAATCATGTGGCATGTGGATATATATATAAAATAATCATATGCTTAGTCACTAAGTTATGTCCGACTCTTTTGCAACCCCACAAACTGTAGCCTGCTAGGCTCCTCTGCCCATGGAATTTCCCAGGCAAGAATACTGGAGTGGGTTGCCATTTCCTTCTCCAAAATAATCATATAGAGATAAATAAATACATATCAACACAATTCAATTCTTAAAACAAATACTTATTTAACAACTTCTGACATTTCAAAGTTAAACATAAAGATCATCACTTAGGTACAATTTAACAAAATTTAACCTTTAGATAAAACCCATCCTCAAATAATTTTATTACCCTCTTCCACAGCACTACCCTTCAAAAGCCACTATCCTTTCAAACCTCTAAAAGGTATCAGGTATCTTAAGAAGTATCCAAGTATTCAATTCATATCAAAGTCCATTTCTGGAAATTTGGACAAATGTTATAAGTTTGTTGTACCATGTAAAAATAAAGTGGCAGTGAGTGGGGCCCCACAAACAAACTTCGCTAAGCCAAAATCTGCTAGCTACTGAAGTCAAAACTATGTGTAACTCCGGATAAATCCTATCATTAGGAAAAGGAGTTAACTCAATTTGGGTTGCTGCAGGATGTACAATTCTGAAAGAAATATGCCTTGGCCTCTGCAGGCTTTCCTGCAACACAACAGCTCTACCCAAAAGGCAGCTGCAGGAATGAGTACTAACATGACGTCCAAAACCTCACTGCTTCCTTCTGGAGGATAGAAAGCACTCCACTGTAACGCCCAGTTCCATCAAACATTCATCACCACCCCATGCCAGATGTAGTCCTCGTGTGCAGGCATACTTTCCCACACCCACACAAGCCTCACACCCACCGGGAGACAAAGTCGCTGGGTGCAGCTTCTGTTGCTGCCTTTTCACTAATCAACCCATACACTTTGGAAAACAAAGTTACTGTCTCCACTCATCACTTTTTCTCCTATGGAAATGATCGCATCACTTTTTATCTTATGGAAATGATCGCAACTCTGAGGTTTCAATTTTGGCTTATTTGAACTTGAAAAGCAACTCCAGATTAACGGGAATTCTGACCAATGAGTGATAAAGACCCTTCTGCCAATGCATGAAACATAGGAGACGCGGATTCAGTCCCTGGGTCGGGAAGACACGGCAGCCTAAGAAATGGCAACCCACTCCAGCATACTTGCCCGTAGAATCCCATGGACAGGATCCCGGTGGGTTAGGCTCTATAGGGTCGCCAAAGAGTTGGACATGACTGAATCAACTTAGCACACATGCCCACACACGCACAGTGATGCAGATCTAGAAGGAGAAACAGGCCTTCTAGAAGGGAAACAAGGAAAAAGACAAGAGGAACCAGAGGCCTCTGACCAAGAGCTTGGCCAGTTTTAGGGCATGGAGCACAGCTGAGATGGCGAGTAATTGAAGTTCTGACACCTGTGAGAAAGTACGTGAAGTTTTGCAGGGTGAAGGGATCACAGACAGTGCCAAGAAGGAAGCCAAGATCATGTGACCATCCCCCCTTGGGGTTGGTGCCTTTCTCGAAAGTCCCATAGACAAAATGTCACTTCATACTCATGTAAACAAGTAAATGTCTGTTTTTAGGTCCACTGGCACATTATAAGGGAGTCTATTATGAAACACTTGTATAAAGTCTGAAGTTTTCAGAGGAAATATGAGATACAATTTGCACCTGTACTCACAGCCTGAAACTATTCATGATAGAAACCCCTACCTGATAACATGAGCAATTAGAGATGTTAAAACCTAAGAATCACAAAATGTCAGATCCATTAGTTCAAAGAAATAATGGCAGATAAGATTATAAGATATGAAAAAATTTGGAGACCATGGTATCACAAAATCATGACTCATTAGGAACAAGCAGCCACAAGTTGGCATTTAAATGTTCAAGCTTTTATGTTGTGCTCTAATTCAGCATATGGCTTGCACACTGTGGAATAGTTAAAACAGAATCGTTTTCTGAACTGACAGGACAGCTCGTGTCCTGATTATTGTCAACCAGGAGTCAGATCAATTAATAGAGTAGTTAAATAGAAAATGGGCCAACTGTTTTTGAACTAATGTAAGATTTGGCACAGGGCTCCAGCTATGCCATGTGGCAACCCCTCCCCTCTCCTGAGCCAAGTGGTGGCCGAGTATTTTACGACTACTCATGTCTGAGTAAAATTGAGTAATATTGCCACTCAAGTCCACAACAGTGAATACAGATGGCTGTGCTCTCACTAAAGGATTTATTTGCAGAGGATAACACCTAGAATCCAATCCCCAGAGGAGAACATAAATATAATATGAGGGACATAAGAGCCTATGGCAATATAAACACATCTTTATTTCTGCTAGTAGTTAGTTGCAAAAGCCAAAAGATTCAGAGTTGCAACTGTTCAATATTGGTAAACCCACCAAGGGTCAATGTTGACATGTCCCTATGGCTCTCTTACCTATATTAATGGTTTTCCAGGAATGCAAACTCCTTCAGGGCAGGTATTATGATTTTTTTTTTTGGATGTCTGTATGTCCCTACCAGACATAACCTGATAACCCGATACATAAGCTCTCAATAAAGATTTGTGGAATGAAAGAGTGAAGAGATAGGTTATTTCTTCCCATCCAATGTCTTTCTTTCCTTAACATTGAGTTTTAAGCACTGACTCTTACATAGGAGGAACTCTCCAGCCAAGAGTGGAACCAAATAGGAATGATCCACCCATAAATGAAACACTATCAAATTATCCTCTTCAATATATTCCATTAATGGCCTTTAAAGGAAAAAGACTGCTGCTGCTACTGCTGCTAAGTCGCTTCAGTCGTGTCCAACTCTGTGCGATCCCACTAGGCTCCTCTGTCCCTGGGATTCTCCAGGCAAGAATACTGGAGTGGGTTGCCATTTCCTTCTCCAATGCATGAAAGTGAAAAGTGAAAGTGAAGTTGCTCAGTCCCAACTCTTAGCAACCCCATGAACTGCAGCGTACCAGGCTCCTCCATCCATGGGATTTTCCAGGCAAGAGTACTGGAGTGGGTTGCCATTGCCTTCTCCTGGAAGACTGTAAAAATGGCTGAAGTCACATGGGGAGTGATGGACACAGACTACAACTCAGTTCTCTAACTAATTCGAGAATCTTTCTCTATCCATCAGCCAAAAGGTTTTACCAGGCTGATGTGTAACTTCACACAACCAGGGTCAACATAACTCAAGATGTTCTTCTCCAGGAAATGTCATGGAAGAGCCCATCTGATTCAGAAAGCAGCCATGTTTGTTAGAAGTTTCTCTGTGATTTTCTGATTTTCTTAAGTTGTCAAATCATAATGGTTTGTCAGCTTGGTGATATAAGAAAATGTAAAATAACACTGTCAATTACCTGTTGGTAAAACTACAGTTTTCTTTTAATAATTAAAATAAAATTCAGAACTAGGAAGTTGCAACTGATTGCAAATAAAGCAGTAAATATCTAACTTTTTTTTTCTAAGTTGGATGATTAGCACAAGTATTTTAGAGCTATCACCTAGCCAATTTCTGCATTTGGTAAATAAAAGAACACAGCCTAAAGAAGTTAGGTGGTTCATTCAAGGCCACATGGCAGCAGTCTAAGCTTAATCTGAAATGTGATCTGGCAATACTCATTCACCTGAACAATATTTTTTAGTACCTATTGTGTACCAGGAGCTGAGCTGGAGATATAATAACCAAAAGCCTTCTTAAGCCCTCAGTGAGCACACAGTTAAATGAAGAAGACTGCATCTCTAATTTGATTAATCCTTTTATTAGTTTTTCAAGTTAGTTTTATTGGTTATTTTGCTGAGGCACTAATTTGCAATTTCTTTGAATGTAAAATGGGGACAATAAAAGCAATTAACCCAGAAGAAAAAAAAATAAGACTGCATCTTTATTAACTAAAATTATAGAATTATTAAATGGTGTTTTACTAGAAACATATATGACATGCTCTCTGAGCACTGAGAAGAAAACAAATTCTGCCTGAACAGCAAAAGTATCACAGAATTGGTCACATCAAGAGACCCACACATGTGAATAGTTCTTTTCCGTTTTTAAAAATCAATTGCCAGGACTAGTACTAAAAACTTGAGGAAATATTTAAGATCCTTAAGCTCTCCATCTCTGACCTCAATGCTCTTATTTTTTAAAGAGAAAAAGAAAACCCTGACAGAATCAAATCAAAAGTCTCATCAGATAACAATTGATTTTCCGGTTGTGGGGCTATCATTTAATTAATTTAATTAAATGAGATTAAATATGAAAAGCGCTTAGCCTAGTGCCAGGCAGATAGTATGTGCTCCATAAATTTCCCTACTCATTCATTCATTATTAGGCAAGCATGGGGCTTCCCTGGTGGTTGAGCTGGTAAAGAATCCGCCTGCAATGGGGGAGACCTGGGTTCCATCCCTCGGTTGGGAAGATCCCCTGGAGAACGGAACAGCTACCCACTCCAGTATTCTAGCCTGAAGAATTCCATGGACTATATAGTCCCTGGGGTCGCAAAGAGTCAGACACGACAGAGCGACTTTCACTTTCTTTCAAGCATCGTTATGACTTGGATGGAAACGCTCAAACATGTATCAATCCAAGTTGTGAGATGATTCTAGAATGTTCTGAAGGCGGGCTGAAAGAGTAAGAAGCAAAGTATCCAAAGACTCTGGAGGAATAGTGCCCCTCACGCCCCACATTTCCGCTCCCTCATCTGAAAACTCGACGTTCTTAAACTTTGCCCTTTTTGTCAACCAGTCTTCCAAAGAGCGAACCCTGCAGGCCCCTCATAATAATGGCTTTTGTCATTTCAAAAGATCTGCTTCTGAGGAGCCAATCGTTGCTCTATGCCAACTGCTCCCTGGTGAGCTATGGGGGTGCAGGTAGCACGTCTTTCCGCGTGGCCGGGATATGATCCTAAATAGGAAACTCCCATCACTCCGTGACAATGTAATTTTTCTACCTCTCAAGTTCACACTGGGGTGTCTGTCCTAGGTTGACTCTCCCATCGGCTTCACTACAATTAAGCCCTTTAAGTTTTATTGTTTTTTAAGTCTGCAAACACACGCACACATAAAATAAAGGCATGGTTCTACAGGTTATGCCTTATTTGAAAAGGGCTGCACAGGTCCCAGAACTGCTCCTTCCCGGGGCCATATACTCTTAACATACTTCCCGGGAGGGTGCAGGCAGACGGTCCCTTCACCTAAGAGCAAGCCCCCAGTGCTGTTCGTTTCCAAAGCCACGCCACCCTCTCTCGGGAAGCTAGCTAGGAAAAGGCAGCAGCTCAGGTGGCTGCAGGTCCACCGGAGCAGGGCTGTGTCCCGCCGGGGGCTGCGGCCGCCCCACCGCCGGGTGCCCGGGTCCGCACCCGCGAGCCGCCCCCAGTCGGCACCTGCGCGGAGAAGGCTCCCAGCCCCGCGGCGCCCGCCGCTGCGGCTCTGATTTGAAGCGGGGCAGGTGAACCCTCCTTCCTGAAGCTGGATGAATAATGAATGGAGCCGGGAGGGGAAGCCGAGAGCCCAGCGCAGTGGATTGAGCCGTCTTCCTCCTCCCGCCGGCTCCCTTCCCCCTCCCTAAGCCCAGAGAGGCGACTTTCCCGGCGACTCCGAGTAGGTGGGAATTCCCGGCGCCTCGCGTCCCCGGGCCCGCATCCCAGGACCCCCAAACTCTTGACCTTTTTATCGGTGCATTTATTTGCCCGAGCTCACATCGCTTTTGCTATCATGGCGACAGTTCCCACCTTCTCCTTCCTCTTCCCCAGCTCCAGGGTTTTTACACGTAGACTCGAGCCCCGGAGGAAAACTGGGAGGCAGAGGGCGAAGTCAGAGAATGGAGCTAAACTCTTATTAACCACTTCTTTTCCGCGGAGGCAGCCTGGTGCCTTTCGGTACGAGGGAGATTTATTTTAGCGCGATTGAATTGCCCACCTCCAGAACACGCTCTAACCGGTTTATAAAATCTTAATTGGAATTTACGGGGAGACCCACTGGGGCAAGGAGGGCGGGAGAGGAGGGGGGTTTTAAGGAGCCGGATTTTATGTTTCATAGAAGCAGAAGTATTTTTACGCAGGTAAGAGCAGTTGTTCTCTTCTCACCTACGCTCCATGTAGTTGCTTTCCACTCGGGGGCACCAGGGAAGTGGAAGAAAGAGAATCCAATTTTAGGGATAGCACCTCCATCGGCCACTACCCCCGCCCCCCCGCCAAAATGCGCTCAGGGCAGAGAGGAGTGGGGTTTGGGATCCGCGTGCAAAATAATCAGGAGTTGGATGGAATCTTCTCAGAAAAAAAACCCACTCTAGATCCCCGGCCACCCACCTACCCATCCCCAAAAAACTTCCATCTGACTCAATACCATAAACCGGCTGAGCTTTTAAAAGAGCACGATCACACGCACGCGCGCGCACACACAGACATACACACAGCACCACTCTCTCACCTTCAGAATGATGAGGCAATGCTGCAAATTCCGCCAATGTGAGAGCCATCCCGAGCCACACTTGGAAGACACTCATTGCCGCCTCGGCACTCACGCTGGAGGAGCCCAGCTTTCAGCATCCAAGAACCAGTTATCAGCCGAAACGCAGGCTTCCGCGCCCCTAGCCGGGCGCACCGAGAATAGGGGGCGGCGGCGAGCGGTCACCTCCGGGGAAACGAGGCGACAGAACAGCGAGAGCGACACTCACATCAGCCCTGAGGCGCCGGGGCGGGAGCGGGTTTCAATTCACTCACAGCCGGGGGATAGCGCGCCCAGCTCTCCAGCCCAGCAGGGCGCCAACGCGGGCAGAGCTGGGAGAATAAAAGGGAAGGCAGGGCGCACGCAGTTCCCCGAGGCCAAGTCTCGCAGGAAAGTTGCCAGTCACCGGCCGACCTGATCTCCCAGTAGTTCCTTCAGGCCGGACCCATCCGCTCCCGCGTCCCCGGTCGTGGAGACTCCGGCACGTCGGTTCCCGGATCCCCAAACCGTGGAGACCCCGCGCAGGTTCCTCGGCGGCACCTTTTTAAAGTTCGCTGGACACTCTCCGACGGCGCCGCGTCGGCCAAAGGGGTTGCCGGGAGCCCCGAAAGACCAAGCCACCCTTTTTCTGGGCTGGGCCCCCAGGGCTCAGCGGATCTCAGCCACCCCGGGAGGCTCGCGGGAAACTTTGTGCGGCGCTGCGGTCGGCTCCCGGGACTCGCCGGTGCTGCGGCCGCCCGGCGCCGCCTCGGGCTGCGCTCCCTGCCGCAGATCGTGCGAATGCTCCGGAGGAGAGCCCGGGGGTGGCGCCGGGGGACGCAGCCGCTACTTTCGCGCCCCCGCCGCCAGCCGGGGTGAGGAGCGCTGCCGGGCGCGGTCTGTCCGCGCCGGCGGCCACCTCCGCACTGTGCGCCCGGAGCCGGTCTGCAGGGTCGAGATGCGATTACAGAAGCGGAGGAGGAGCCATCATTTCAAATGCAAGGAGGAAAGAGCTGGAGAGCCCGGAAGGGACCCCAGAATTAGAGCCACTTGGACCAGAGAGCCCGGAAACGCACAAATTCCGGCCCCCTCTGGAGCCCCGCGTTTAAAGGACAGACGCTCCGCCTCCCTCCCCTCCTTCCTCTCTCCTGAGCTCGGAGTGAAAATGGACCCAGCGACTCCGAGCTTTGGCAAAAGATTCCTGAGAGTCACGTGGAAAGGGGAGAAGCTAGGAGGGGCGGAGGGGGAGAGAGGGGAGGCCGAGAGAGCAACCTGATCCCCTGATTCTTTCGGCTGGAGTTCAGATTGCCTTTGTCTGGGGCGGGATCGAGGGAAGGGGAGGGGAAGATGGCGTGGTCCTGACTCCTGCAGCCGAGGGGCCCGCCAAGAGGATGCACACCCCTCACTTGGGAGGCGGTGTGCCCACCTTCAAATGCCCCGGCAAGGCTCGCACCCTACACCCCGCCACTCCGGCTGGACTGAGAGTGAGACGGATCTGATCCATCTTCCTCGCTCTGGGACCCCCGGGTTGTCGCATCATGGGTTTACCAGCAGCCTGGGAGGATCTCGGTGTGTGTGTGTGTGTCCGAGGCGGGGCCTCCCACAGTGAGTGCACCCCTATCCCTCCCCGAGAGAGGTTGTCAGTGGAACACTACACGGCCTCGGCGCGGTGCCTTCCACTGCGCCCCCAAATGCCCAGGACTGGGAAGGAAATGTCCGGGCAAGGCAGGCTGGCACAGGCGCTTGAAGAGGGGAGGTCTTCATTCCGGCTCAGGACTGAGTGACGGCAGCTGATTTTTATAGGACCAAATGAAAATAGCTGGTCTAGGGTTAATTATTTGATGAGAACAGTTGCATCAGAGGGATGCTGTCTGGATTCTGATTGGCCCTAAGAAGAAACATCTGGCCCTTAGCTGACCTGAGATGTGTGAACCTGTCAGAGGGGAGTTATCCAAGCACTGAACTGCTGAGCTGTGAAACAGCAGGGGCCCCCATTTATTTCCAGTCTTTGCCATCTCCACAATCCGTGGATGTTTACTCTGCACTGGCGCTGCTGGGAACATTCACTTTTCAGAATAACTGGATAAATTGTAACTGGCAGATCCCCATAACTAATTCTACAAGCCAAAGCGAAAGGAAACGTCTGACCACCCAGCACTGATATTTGCCTGTTCACAGGATCCAGGGGGAGAAGGCAATGGCACCCCATTCCAGTATTCTTGCCTGGAAAATCCCATGGGCAGAGGAGCCTGGAAGGCTGCAGTCCATGGGGTTGCGACTGAGTGACTTCACTTTCACTTTTCACTTTCTTGCATTGGAGAAAGAAATGGCAACCCACTCCAGTATTCTTGCCTGGAGAATCCCAGGGACAGGGGAGCCTGGTGGGCTGCAGTCTATGGGGTCTCACAGAGTCGGACACGACCGAAGCGACTTAGCAGCAGGACCCAGGGATCGTGCAATTCACCCTCCATCTCTCAGGGTCCGAGGTGGTCACAGGGACTGAGACTGTCACCTTTGTACCTGAAGCACAGAGTTGTTGTTGTTCAGTCGCCCAGTCCTGTCCAACTCTTTGCCACCCCATGGACTGCAGCATATCAGACCTCTCTGTCCCTCACCATCTCCTGAAGTTTGCCCAAGTTCATGTCCAGTGAATCGACAATGCCATCCAGCGTTCTCATCCTCTGACGCCCTCTTCTCCTTCTGCCCTCAATCCTCACCAGCATCAGAAACTTTTCCAATAAGTCAGCTATTGGCATCAGATGACCAAAATACTGAAGTTTCAGCTTCAGCATCAGTCCTTCCAGTGAAGGACTAAGTACGAGTCTTCAGGGTTGATTTCCAATGAATAAGTATTCAGGGTTGGTTTCCTTTAAGATTGACTGGTTTGATCTCCTTGCTGTCCAAGGGACTCTCAGGAGTCTTCTCCAGCACCACAATTCAAAGGCATCAATTTGTCAGAGCTCAGCCTTCTTTACCATCCAGCTCTCACAACCATACCTGACCACTGGGAAGACCATAATCATAACTATTCGGAACATGGTCGCAGAATAATGTCTCTGCTTTTCAACACACTGTCTAGGTTTGTCTTAGCTATCCTGCCAAGAAATCAAACATCTTCTGATTTCATGGCTGCAGTCACCATCCACATTGATTTTAGAGCTCAAGAAGAAATCTGTCTGTACTTCCACCTTTTCCTGCCCTATTTGCCAGAATAGCCAACATCCGCTGGATCATCAAAAAAGCAAGAGAGTTCCAGAAAAACATCTACTTATGCTTTATTGACTATGCCAAAGCCTTTGACTGTGTGGATCACAATAAACTGTGGAAAATTCTGAAAGAGATGGGAATACCAGACCACCTAACCTGCCTCTTGAGAAACATATATGCAGGTCAGGAAGCAACAGTTCGAACTGGACATGGAACAATAGACTGGTTCCAAATAGGAAAAGAAGTCCATCAAGGCAGAATATTGTCATCCTGCTTATTTAACTTCTATGCAGAGTACATCATGAGAAACGCTGGGCTAGAAGAAGCACAAGCTGGAATGAAGATTGCCGGGAGAAATATCAGTCACCTCAGATATGCAGATGACACCACCCTTATGGCAGGAAGTAAACAGGAACTAAAAAGCCTCTTGATGAAAGTGAAAGTGGAGAGTGAAAAAGTTGGCTTAAAGCTCAACATTCAGAAAACGAAGATCATGGCATCTGGTCCCATCACTTCATGGGAAATAGATGGGGAAACAGTGGAGACAGTGTCAGACTTTATTTTTGGGGCTCCAAAATCACTGCAGATGGTGATTGCAGCCATGAAATTAAAAGACGCTTATTCCTTGGAAGAAAAGTTATGACCAACCTAGAAAGCATATTCAAAAGCAGAGGCATTACTTTGCCAACAAAGGTCCGTCTAGTCAAGGCTATGGTTTTTCCTGTGGTCATGTATGGATGTGAGAGTTGGACTGTGAAGAAGGCTGAGCACCGAAGAATTGATGCTTTTGAACTGTGGTGTTGGAGAAGACTCTTGAGAGTCCCTTGGACTGCAAGGAGATCCAACCAGTCCATTCTGAAGGAGATCAGCCCTGGATTTCTTTGGAGGGAATGATGCTGAAGCTGAAACTCCAGTACTTTGGCCACCTCATGTGAAGAGTTGACTCATTGGAAAAGATTCTGATGCTGGGAGAGATTTTGGGCAGGAGGAGAAGGGGACAACAGAGGATGAGATGGCTGGATGGCATCACTGACTCGATGGACGTGAGTCTGAGTGAACTCCGAGAGTTGGTGATGGACAGGGAGGCCTGGCGTGCTGCGATTCATGGGGTCACAAAGAGTCAGACACAACTGAGCGGCTGAACTGAACTGAACTGAATGGGGACAAATGCCATGATCTTAGTTTTTTCTTTAGTTTTAAGCCAGTTTTTTCACTCTCCTCCTTCACCCTCATCATGAGGCTCCTGTTCGCTTTCCACCATTAGAGTGATATCATCCACATATCTGAGGTTGTTGATGTTTCTCCCGCCTATCTTGATTGCAGCTTGTAACTCATCCAGCCCAGCATTTCTCATGATGTGCTTAGCATTTATATTAAACAAACAGAGTGACAGCAGACAGTCCTGTCATACTCCTTTCTTGATCTTCAGCCAATCAATTGTTCCATACAGGGTTCTAACTGCTGCTCCTTGACCTGCATACGAGTTTCTCAGGAGACAGGTAAGATGGTCTGGTATTCCCATCTCTTTAAGAGCTTTCTGCAGTTTATAGCGGAGAGCACATAGTAAGCACTCATTAAACGTTTGTTAAAAGAATGAGCCAAATAGGAAGAACCTGAGAGCAGTGGTCACTTAGATGGGGTTGGTTTGGAAAATCCCCTTTTTCCCAAAAAAGAATCCTCTCCCTTTTTTTATTTAGAAAGTTCACATTTTCTTTATCCCATGTAAAATGCTGTGAAAACTCACCTTCCAGCACACTTCGTCAACCACGTTACCATCCTAATGCCAACTTTACAGAAATTTTGTAGCCACCACTGACTTGGAGTAACTTAGACAATCTGCTCTCTCAAGAACCAATTTGACTTTATTTTTTAAAAGTCTTACAGAAGTCTCAATAAGTCATCTATTATTTTGTTTTTAATGCAAGTATATCACTTTTTTAAAAGGAAAGGAAACGAAGGTAGGAGGGAACAGAGGGGGCAGACCAGGGGAAGGGCACTACCACATTAGCCTGAATTCATCTATGCGATATTTATTTCTCACCTGCTCAGTCTACCAGCAGCCCAAGACAGGGACACACACTGGCCTACTCACATCATCTAATGAGACAGAGAGTTGATAGGCCTAGAGTCTGTGTACTAAGATCCTTGGATGACCCAGTGGTTAAAAGAGTCAACCAATAATCCAGTAATATGAGGGATATCTAGTGTTTCCTGTGGCCACTTAAAATATTGATAAAAGAATTATATTAACCTATTTCATTATGGTGGAAATTTAGTAAGCATTTTGATGAATATGCAACTAATCATAACCAACTTATGTCTATACATTAACCTGTAAGTCTGAGTGCTTCATTTCAACAACCAATGCTTCCACTGACAGAAGTTCAAGAGCCAGAGAAAGCTGAGTCTACCTCCTCAAGGCTTTTTATTGATATGTCTTTTGTCAGGGGGTTGGGAGGGCACACCATTTGCATGCTTCCTGGGTGGAGCCAATGGTAAAGAATCCACCTGCAATATAGGAGACATAAGTTCAAACCCTGGGTCAGGAAGATCCCCTAAAGAAAGAAATAGCAACCTACTCCAGTATTCTTGCCTGGAGAATTCCATGGACAGAGAAGCCTGGCGGGCTACAGTCCATGGGGTCACAAAGAATCAGACATGACTGAGCATGCACACAGTTCTATCATGTTGCATGTGCGATCTTAGTTCCCTGACCAGGGACTGAATCCATGCCCCTTGCAGGGAAGTCCCTCATGTGTACATCTTGTTTTGACACCCATTTGCAAGGAGATCCAACCAGTCTATTATGAAGGAGATCAGCCCTGAATTTCTTTGGAGGGAATGATGCTGAAGCTGAAATTCCAGTACTTTGGCCACCTCACGCGAAGAGTTGACTCATTGGAAAAGACTCTGATGCTAGGAGGGATTGGGGGCAGGAGGAGAAGGGGACGACAGAGGATGAGATGGCTGGATGGACGTGAGTCTGAGTGAACTCCGAGAGTTGGTGATGGACAGGGAGGCCTGGCCTGCTGCGACTCATGGGGTCGCAAAAAGTCGGACATGACTGAGCGACTGAACTGAACTGAACTGAACATGTCTCACAAAATCTCCTTGGTCAGTCCTGCTATCATCTATCAGCATGTCTCTGGCTTTGTGACTGCCCATTTAGGGGCCAAGATTTATCATTCCTGCTCTAAATGATAGTATTACCAACAATAATAGGTAACACACACTGACTGCTTTGCGGCTAACACTGTATACTTGTCTGTTTAATCCTCCAATACTCTTGTGACATAGGTACTCCTAGTATGTTCATTTACCAGAGAAATAACTGATGCTGATATTTCAATAATCCACCCAAAGTCAAGAGAGCTAATACATGACAAAGCATATTGGGATAAGCAACTCCAGCTGCAATGACAGGCAACCCCTCAAATCGCAGTGTCTGAAAATAACACGTTTATTTCTCAATCACATCCTGGCCCCTGTGCATTGTGAGCTCCTGCACATAGGCCCCTGAACATTGATAACCTCTTATTCCTAGGCCATCGTGGAACTCTAGGCTTGTGCTGCTTCTGCATGAGGGCCAGAGAGCTATAAAACAAGCACTGAAATCCCTAGTGGCTCAGCCCCTTCTCTCAGAGTCTAGTGGCAAGAGTCACCGCAACCCTAACCTAACTGCAAGGGGAGCTGGGGCCATCGAGGAACCTATAGAAACTCAGCAAGCATTAACTCTACCACCTCAGTGCAGAGTCCTTGCCCTTAACTATCTTAATTATTCTACCTTACATTCTCCTGCCCTTTAGCAAGGCCCCAGGTTGAACCGTCCCTTCTTCAGTCTCTAAGATGTGTCCAACTCTTTGTGACCCCATGGACTGCAGCATGCCAGATTTCCCTGTCCTTCACCATCTCCTGGAGTTTGCCCAAATGCATGTCCTTTGAGTTAGTGGTACTATCCAAACATCTCATCCTCTGTTGTCCGCTTCTCCTCCCACCTTCAATCTTTCCCGGCATCGGGGTCTTTTCCAATGAGTCGGCTCTTCATATCAGGTGGCCAAAGTATTGGAGCTTCAGCTTCAGCATCAGTCCTTCCAATGAATATTCAGGGTTGCTTTTTTTTTTTTTAGAATTGACTGCTTTGACCTCCTTGTTGTTCAAGGGACTCTCAAGAGTAGTCTCCATCACCACAGTTCGAAAGCATCAATTCTTTGGTGCTCAGCCTTCATTATGGTCAACTCTCTCATCCATATGTGACTATTGGACAAACAATAGCTTTAACGATATGGACCTTTGTCAGCAAAGTAATATCTCTGCTTTTTAATACGCTGTCTAAGTTTGTCATAGCCTTTCTTCCAAGGAGTAAGCATCTTTTAATTTCATGGCTGCAGTCACCATCTGCAGTGATTTTGGAGCCAAAGAAAATAAAATCTGACACCGTTTCCATTGTTTCCCCATCTATTTGCCATAAAGTGATGCGACTGGATCCTATGATCTTAATTTTTTGAGTGTTGAGTTTTAAGCCAGCATTTCACTCTCCTCTTTCACCTTCATCAAAAGGCTCTTTAGTTCCTCTTCACTTTTTTCCATAAGGGTGGTGTTATCTGCATATCTGAGGTTACTGATATTTCTCCTGGCAATCTTGATTGCAGCTTCTGATTCATCCAGCCCAGCATTTCACACAATGTATTCTGCATATGAGTTAAATAAGTGGGGCGACAATATATATCCTTGATGTACTCTTTTCCCAATTTGGAACCAGTCCATTGTTCTATGTGCGGTTCTAACTGTTGCTTATTGACCTCCATACAGGTTTCTCAGGAGACAGATAAGGTGGTCTGGTATTCCCATCTCTTTAAGAATTTTGTAGTTTGTTATGATCCACTCAGTCAAAGGCTTTCATCTAGCCAATGAAGCAGAAGCAGATTTTTTTTTGGAATTCCTTTGCTTTTTCTATGATCCAATGGATATTAGATCTATGATCTCTGGTTCCTCTGCCTTTTCTAAATCCAGCTTGTACATCTGGAAGTTCTCTGTTCAATTAGTTCAGTTCAGTCGCTCAGTCGTGTCTGACTCTTTGCAGCACCATGAACTGCAGCATACCAGGCCTCCCTGTCCATCACCAACTGCAGGAGTTCATTCAAACTCATGTCCATCGAGTCGGTGATGCCATCCAGCCATCTCATTCTCTGTCGTCCCCTTCTCCTCCTGCCCCCAATCCCTCCCAGCATCAGAGTCTTTTCCAATGAGTCAACTCTTTGCATCAGGTGGCCAAAGTACTGGAGTTTCAGCTTTAGCATCATTCCTTCCAAAGAACACCCAGGACTGATCTCCTTTAGAATAGACTGGTTGGATCTCCTTGGAGTCCAAGGGACTCTCAAGAGTCTTCTCCACAGTTCAAAAGCATCAGTTCTTTGGTGTTCAGCTTTCTTCACAGTCCAACTCTCACATCCATACATGACCACTGGAAAAACCATACCCTTGACTAGACGGACCTTTGTTGGCAAAGTAATGTCTTTTGAATATGCTATCTAGGTTGGTCATAACTTTCCTTCCAAAGAGTAAGCATCTTTTAATTTTATGGCTGCAATTACCATCTGCAGTGATTTGGGAGCCCCCAAAAATAAAGTCTGACACTGTTTCCACTGTTTCCCCATCTATTTCCCATGAAGTGATGGGACCAGATGCCATGATCTTCGTTATCTGAATGTTGAGCTTTAAGCCAACTTTTTCACTCTCCTCTTTCACTTTCATCAAGAGGCTTTTTAGTTCCTGTTTACTTTCTGCCATAAGGGTGCTGTCATCTGCATATCTGAGGTGACTGATATCTCTCCCGGCAATCTTGATTCCAGCTTGTGCTTCTTCCAGCCCAGCATTTCTCATGATGTACTCTGCATATAAGTTAAATAAGCAGGATGACAATATACAGCCTTGACATACTCCTTTTCCTATTTGGAACCAGTCTGTTGTTCCATGTCCAGTTCTAACTGTTGCTTCCTGACCTGCATATACGTTTCTCAAGAGGCAGGTTAGGTGGTCTGGTATTCCCATCTCTTTCAGAATTTTCCACAGTTTATTCTGATCCACAGAGTCAAAGGCTTTGGCATAGTCAATAAAGCAGAAATGGGTGTTCTTCTGGAACTCTCTTCCTTTTTCGATGATCCAGCAGATGTTGGAAATTTGATCTCTGGTTCCTCTGCCTTTTCTAAATCCAGTTTGAACATCTGGAAGTTCACAGTTCACATATTGCTGAAGCCTGGCTTGGAGAATTTTGAGCATTACTTTACTAGCATGTGAGATGAGTGCAACTGTGCGGTAGTTTGAGCATTGTTTGGCATGGCCTTTCTTTGGCATTGGAATGAAAACTGACCTTTTCCAGTCCTGTGGCCACTGCTGAGTTTTCCAAATTTGCTGGCATATTGAGTGCAGCACTTTCACAGCATCATCTTCCAGGATTTGAAATAGCTCAATTGGAATTCCATCACCTCCACTAGTTCTGTTTGTAAAAATGCTGCCTAAGGCCCACTTGACTTCACACTCCAGGATGTCTGTAGGGAAGTGACCATACCACCATGGTTATCCAGGTTATTAAGATCTGTTTTGTATAGTTCTGCTGTGTATTCTTGCCACCTCTTCTTAATATCTTCTGCTTCTGTTAGGTCCTTGCCATTTTTGTCCTTTACTGTGCCCATCTTTGCATGAAATGTTTCCTTAGTATCTCCAATTTTCTTGAAGAGATCTCTAGTCTTTCCCATTCTATTGTTTTCCTCTATTTCTTTGCAATGTTCTCTTAAGAAGGCTTTCTTATCTCTCCTTGCTATTCTCTGAAACTTTGCTTTTATTTTTCTGCATCAAATACTTAGGTCAAAAAGAATATTCAAATATTCATGAGTACAATATTCAAATTGTACATGAGTACAATATAAACTGATGGGCTCTGATATATTCTAACCCACACACACAGATAACCACAGCAAAATCATTCATTTTTCTCTGCTTAACTAAATATAATTCTTTTTTAAAAAATACAATCAGAATGTACATGCTATTTTATAACCTGCCTTTTCTCTTCCACTGAACAGAATAGCTAGGCTACAGATTTCCAAACCAAATCACATTGATCCACCTCATTCCTTTTAAGAGCTGCTTGAGTTTACACTGTATAGATATGTCTTTACATATTGAGCCAATCCTCTTTTGAAGAACATTTATACTGTTTCCAATTTTTGCCTTTATAATAATCCAGTACTAACCATTCTTATGGTTCTTTCTGCAGCTACCCAATTATTTCCCTGGGATAAACTTTTGTAGGTGAAATCTCTGGGTGAAAGGCAGGCATATTTTTCATTTTTATTCTATCATTTAGTCTTTACATATCTCAAAAAGTAAAATAGCATTTTGCCTAACATCACTTATTAACCATGTCACTCAGACATATTAAACTCCCTGAACCTCAGATTCGCTGTCTGTGAAATGGACATTCCTATATTTTTTATCTTTGTGTGTGTGTGTGGTGGGGGGCAGTGTCTGAATGGCCTTTTATATTTTTCTGTTAGTAGAGTTTCTGGTTCTACATGGAATTATGAGGATTTTTCATATATTCAGAGCATTAATCCTTTTCTATGAAAATGGATATTGCTTTCCAGAAAAGAAGTAGCTATTTGCCATTTATTTTTGTGAGAAATGATAATTTTCCCAGCATTGTTAGTGGAAAGATATGCAAAATGAAAACCAAGAAAATGGCTTTCATACCTACAATTTTTTTCCAGGGATAAAATAAAAATTCCAAGTTTTTAAATTTTCCTTGTTTTATCTTCCCCACTTGGGATGGCCCCCAAGTCTTCCATGCTGGTTTGGTCATATTAATTGTGGCATACTCTCCCTGCTCAGTGTCCCTACCTCCCAGGCTGTTAAATATCTGTAATATCATCCTATGTTAAATGTAATAGCACAGCAGAAAACCAAGCTTCAGAGGTCACTGAAAATACCAAATGGTCACAGCAGCCAATAAAGAAAAAGAAGATAACTCATTTCTGCACATTTAATCAATTGCTTTCCTGCACAGATTACACTGGATTTGTCTTTTAAATAAAAATCCTACAGGACTGGACCAGATTCATCCCACACTTTACTAGTACATACTTGCTTTGCTGTTCTTAGTCGCTCAGTCGTGTCTGACTCTTTGCAACCCCATGGACTATAGCCCACCAGGCTCCCCTGTCCATGGGATTCTCTAGGCAAGAATACTGGAGTGCGTTGCCATTTCCTTCTCCAGGGGATCTTCCCGACCCAGGGATTGAACCCAGGTCTCCTGCATTACAGGCAGATTCTTTACCATCTGAGCTACCAGGGCAACCCCACAAGTACATACTTGTCAATAGATTTAAAAAAAAAAAAAAAAACAACTTGTTTCTGGTTACATCTAAAACATCTAGAATAACCTACCTATCTAAACAATACTGATAATAAATACACCATGGTCAGGATAATGGGAAAACATTACTGAAAATTTTATAAGAAACTAGTTTTACCAGTCACACAGTTGCCATGCTGAGCTGTATACCCCCATTTGTATTTATTTCTACTGAAATAACTGAAGGAAGCCAGGTGTAAAAAGATGAGATGAGAGAGAAAGAAATCAGGATTTCCAAATACACTTTGCTTTTGCTTCAGATAAGGAGATATTCTAAAATTCAGCACCTCTGTCCCTGCCCCTATTTAAACAGTAAAAAACTGTGAACAACCTGTAATACAAAATGTGTTGAGTGAATTGATTCACCCATAAACTAGAATATTATTCAGAGATTAAAAACAATATCTTTTCATATTATTCATAGAATTCTCAAGGCAAGAATGCTGAAATGGTTTAAGCTGGCTTAAAACTCAAGATTCAAAAAACTAAGATCATGGCACCAGTCCCATCACTTCATGGCAAATAGATGGGGGAAAAAATGGAAACGGTGACAGACTTTATTTTCTTGGGCTCCAGAATCACTGCAGACGGTGACTGCAGCCTTGACATTTAAAAGACGCTTGCTCCTTGGAAGAAAAGCTATGATAAACCTAGACAGCATATTAAAAAGAGAGACATCACATCAACAAAGATCTGTCTAGACAATGCTATGATTTTTTTCAGTAGTTATGTACAGATGTGAGAGTTGGACCGTAAAGAAAGCTGAGAGCCCAAGATTTGATGGTTTTGAACTGTGGTGTTGCAGAAGACTCTTGAGAGTCCCTTGGACTGCAAGGAGAGCCAACCAGTCAATCCTAAAGGAAACCAACCCTGAATACTCATTGGAAGGGCTGATGCTGATGGGATTCTCTTTTGAAGAGAGCTTAAGCCCCAGTACTTTGGCCACCTGATGTGAAGAGCCAACTCATTGGGATAAACCTTGATCCTGGGAAAGATTGAGGACAAGAGGAGGAGGGTACAACAGAGGATGAGATGACTGGATGGCATCACCGACTCAATGGACATGAGTTTGAGTAAACTATGGGAGATGGTGAAAGACAGGGAAGCCTGGCATGCTGCAGTCCATAGGGTGGCAAAGAATCAGACACGACGGAAGAAACTATATCTTAAATGTATATGTATTGACATGGAAAGCTGTTTTTAAAATATTGTTGGATGAAAAACATAGGTTGTAAGAAAATAATATAATTTTCCAATGATTTTGCTCATACACATACACGTTCATGCATTTATACACATATTCATATACACAGTGTTCCCAGATGGCGCTAGTGGTAAAGAACCCTCCTGCCAATGCAGAAGATGTAAGAGACAGTTTCTATCCCTGGGTGTGGAAGATGCCCTGGGGGAGGGCATGCCAACCCACTCCTGTATTTTTGCCTGGTGAATCCCATGGACAGAGGAGCCTGGTGGGCTATACAGTTCATAGAGTCACAAAGAGTTGGACATGACTGAGTGACTAAAGCACAGCACAGCACATTCATACACACGTATCTCAAAGGTTATACACCAAAATATTATCTGAGAATCTGAGTTTTCATTCCTCTTTTTAGGACTTCCCTGGTGGTCTAGTGGTTGAGAATCCTCCTTCCAGTGCAGGGGACATGGGCTGGGTCCTTGGTCAAGGAACTAAGATCCCACAAGTTGCTGGGAAACTGAGGTGGCATGACCACAATTACTGAACCCATGCTGCAACAAAGACCCAAGACAGCCAGAAAATAATAATAAATAAAATTTTAAAAATAATTTTTCTTTTTAACTAATCAGTATTTTCTCATTCATCTATATTATTGAACACATTTACCTGTGCAATGCAAAATTATATTAGAGAAGTTTTCAAATGACAGAATCAGCTAATTCAAACTGGCTAAACCATATTTGTAGTATTTACTCTGTCATAATTAGAAACTAACACTCTCCTTAGAAGACCTTCAGATTGGATCCAATTTAGCATTTGAATGATGTCAATAAGGACCTGAGTTCTTTCTTTTTCTCTGCTCTGCCTTTGTGATAGACATTACTAGGGCTCATGGTCATTTCCTGGAAACACTGGATATCAGATTTTCCCAGCCTGCTCACAGTTAAGTGAGGCCATGAGCTAGGTCTATACCTGCACTGTCCAATTGAGCAGCCACCACCCACAGATGGCTATTGAGCTCCTGAAAGGTGGCTAGTCCAAATTAAGATGTGCTGAAAGTATAAAATATATATCAGATTTCAAAGACTTAGTACAAACACAAACAAATTTTTAAATTTCTAATTATTTATATTAACTACATGTATTTTGAACAAACTCTGTTAAATAAAATGTATTATTAAAACTAACTTCATTTGTTTCTTTTTACTTTTTAAAATATAGTTTCTAGAAAATTGGGTTTACATATGTCCACTAATCTATTTATGAGATGAGATATGAGAATGAGTTCTAATCTATGAGAATGATTGAAAAAACAGCTGATAGTATCAAGCACTGGCGAGGATCTACAGGAACTGGTGCTCTCATACACATTGCTGATGCTAATGTAAAATGAGGCAGACACTTTGGAAACCAGTTTGGAAGTTTCTTACAAAGGTAAACATGAAGTGACCATGTGACCTAGGTATCTCACTCCTCTAAATATTTGCCAAGGGAAATGAAAACCTATCATTTCACACAAAAATTTGTACTTGAATATTTTTATTAGCCACAGGACTGGAAAGGTCAGTTTTTATTTCAATCCCAAAGATAGGCAATGCCAAAGAATGTTCAAACTACCACACAATTGCATTCATCTCACATGCTAGCAAAAGTAATGCTCAAAACTCCAAGCCAGGCTTCAGCAGTACGTGAACCATGAACTTCCAGATATTCAAGCTGGATTTAAAAAAGGCGGAGGAACCAGAGATCAAATTTCCAACATCTTCTGGATCATTAAAAAAGCAAGAGAGTTCCAGAAAAAACACCTATTTCTGCTTTATTGACTACACCAATGCCTTCGACTATGTGGATCACAACAAACTGTGGAAAACTCTTGAAGATATGGGAATACCAGACCACCTTACCTGCCTCCTGAGAAATCTGTATGCAGGTCAAGAAGCAACAGTTGGAACTTGACATAGAACAACAGACTGGATCCAAATAGGAAAATGAGTATATCAAGACTGTCACCCTGCTTATTAAACTTATATGCAGAGTACATCATGCAAAATGTGGGGCTGGATGAAGCACAAGCTGGAATCAAGACTGCCAGGAGAAATAGCAATAACCTCAGATATGCTGATGATACCACTCTTATAGCAAAAAGAGAAGAAGAACTAAAGAGCCTCTTGATGAAAGTGAGGGAGAGTGAAATAGTTGGCTTAAAACTCAACACTCAGTAAACCAAGATCATGGCATTCAATCCCATCACTTCATGACAAGTCGATGGGGAAACGATGGAAACAGAGACAGACTTTATTTTGGGGGGCTCCAAAATCACTGCAGATGGTGACTACAGCCATGAAATTAAAAGATGCTTGTTCCTTAGAAGAAAAGCTATGACAAATCTGAAGTGAAGTGAAGTGAAGTCACTCAGTCGTGTCGGACTCTTTGCAACCCCATGGACTGTAGCCCACCAAACTCCTCCCTCCATGGGATTCTCCAGGCAAGAGTACTGGAGTGGGTTGCCATTTCCTTCTCCAGGGGATCTTGCCAACCCAGGGATCAAACCTGAGTCTCCCACATTCCAGGCAGATGCTTTAATCTCTGAGCCACCAGGGAAGCCTTCTGCTGCTGCTAAGTCGCTTCAGTCGTGTCCGACTCTGTGTGACCCCATAGATGACAGCCCACCAGGCTCCCCCGTCCCTGGGATTCTCCAGGCAAGAACACTGGAGTGGGTTGCCATTTCCTTCTCCAGTGCATGAAAGTGAAAAGTGAAAGGAAGTCGTTCAGTCATGTCCGACTCTTCGAGACCCCATGGGCCACAGCCTACCAGGCTCCTCTGTCCATGGGATTTTCCAGGCAAGAGTACTGGAGTGGGGTGCCATCGCCTTCTCCGGGAAGCCCTCTAGGCAGTATATTAAAAAGCAAACATTACTTTACCAACAAAGATCTGTATAGTCAAAGCTATGGTTTTTCCAGTAGTCATGTATGAATGTGAGAGTTGGACCATAAAGAAAGCTGACCACCAAAGAATTTATGTTTTTGAGCTGCAGTGTTGGAGAAGACTCTTGAGAGTCTCTCGGACTGCAAGGAGATCCAATCAGTCAATCCTAAAGGAAATCAGTCCTGAATATTCATTGAAAAAACTGATGCTGAAGCTGGCGCTCCAAAGCTTTGACCACTTGATGTGATGAATTGACTCATTAGAAAAGAGTCTGATGCTGGGAATGATTGAGGGTGAGAGAAGAGGGCGACAGAGGATGAGATGGTTGGATGGCATCACTGACTCAATGGACATGAGTTTGGCAAACTCTGGGAGATGGTGAAGGACAGGGAAGCCTGGTGTGCTGCAGTCCATGAGGTCACAAACAGTCGGACACGACTGAGCAACTGGGCAACAACAACAAAACTATTCTCTAATTTCAAACAGACAATAAACAAGTTTTAGAAAACAAACTTTACCTGCAAATTTAGTAACAACAGCAATAACAATAAAGTTAGTCAAAATAATTACACATGTGGCTCACGTTATGTTTCAGACAGCACTGTTTTAGACAATAGGGTATGTTACTTTCAAGCCAAAGTGACTACAGAAATGCTCCCTTCCCTGCCTGAGGGAAGGCTGAAGCCTCTGATGGCAGCATCATTAGATGGTGGAGCCTCTATAAGCCCAAGTCCTTGAATTACTCTTTAGAACCAAAGGCCTGCCAGTATTCACCGAACACCTACTGTAAGAAATAAACTTTATTTTGTTAAGCAATAATCTGACCTATCATGATGGATGCTGCTTTCCATTGTGTCAACTTCACCTTCCACTTGGCTCCTGATTTTAGGTACAAAATAACCGCCTGCAATTCTCAGAGCTACAAGCCTCTTAGTTCAATTTACAGAGAATTGATCCAGAACTATCTTTAAAAAAAAAAAAACAGGAAGGAATTTGCTTCCTTGTGAACCCCCAGCAGACATTTTCTTATATTTCATTGGTTCACATTCACTCCCATGCTCACTCCTGAATCATATTTAAATATGAAAATATGAAACATATTTAACAGAGTATGCGATTTCATGGACTAGCTCAGACCTGAGTCATAAGACAAGCTCCACCCCTACAGTCAGGAGTCAGGTTCTCAAAATAGGGAGACTGATTTGTTACCCAAACCAAGATACTTTAGAAAGTGATAAAAAGAATATATTCATAATTATTCCAGAAGCACAGACACAAACCAGAGATCCCGAAGTACATGGCTTCCTGAGGAAGATGTGGATGCCTGAATGAAAATTTGTTAGGTAGTAAGAGAAACTGGAGTGGTTACTGGGGTAATAACCATAATAACTATGCTAAAAATATATTTTTAATCACATACCTACTGTCTTAGTCAATTCAGATTGTTACAATAAAATACTATAGACTGGAGAGCTGATAAACAATAAAAATTTATTGTTCACAATTCTGGAGGCTTGGAAATCCAAGATGAAGGTGCACGCATATTTGGTATCTGGTGAGAGCTTCCTAGTTCATAGATGGTTGCCTTCTGGCTGTAAACTCACATAGGAGAAAGGAAAGGAAGCTCTCTGGAGCCTGTTTTATAAGGGCACTAATCCCATTTGTGAAGGTTTGTGCCTGCTTGCTCAGTTACTTCTGTCGTGTCTGACTCTGCAACACCATGGAACGTAACCCTCCAGGCTCTCCTGTCCGTGGAATTTCCTAGCAAGAATACTGGAGTGAGTTGCCATGCCCTCCTCCAGAGGATCTTCCCAACCCAGAGACTAAACGTTCCTCTCCTGTGTCTCCAGCATTGTAGGCAGATTCTTTATCACTTGAGCCACCAGGGGAGCCCCCTCGTGACCTAATCATGTCCCAAAGGCCCCACCTCCAAATACCATCACGTTGGGTAGGTTGCAACATATGAATTGGGGTGAGGGTAGGCAATGGAACACCAGCATTCCATCAATAGCACATACAAAGAAAGTAAGTCCACGAGGCAGTGAAGACCAGATATATTCTCTATTAGAGAAAACTCCGCTGACTGCCAAACTGGCTCCTGAAGTTGGCTTGTTTTCAAGGTATTCTTTCTGAGGTAACACAACCAGGAATCAATGTTACGTGAACTCAGACCAGACCTCCCAGCCCCCACACCAAGGCTTTTTAATGACCTCAAAGCAGAAATGACAAAGAACAACATTTTCCACATTTTCAAAAGTAAACTCATTATGTTGATTATTTTGAGATCATTTTCAGTGCAACCTGAAGATACTGACCTTTGCAAACTGAGAGAAGAGAAACAGTGTTATCTCACTGAGCCCAGGGAGTAACATCTAGGATGCAGTCTAAGTTCTGAGACCAGCTAGTTGACTGACTTCATATAAAGACATTAATAGATCTTCTTCTAAGTCCTCATCTATAAAAGGGAGATAGCAATACTTGTAATCTACTTATCATAAAACTGGTTGTTTGGAGGCTCAAATTAAGAAAATAGATATGGAAATCTTTTGAAACTTTAAGAGCACTATCCAAGTGTAAAGTATTATTATTAAGAACTTCCAGCTAGGTCAGGCATTTTTCTGTGTGAGGCAGTTTAAAGGTTATGAATAATCACCTTGTAATAATTGGATATGTAAATGTTCCCAGAGGTCTTTTTCAGCAGGCTATTCAGATAAATCAAAACTGATGTTGTCAGCGATGATAATGATGATATTTCTTTAATAGTGAATAAGAAGCAGGAAGCAAAGATAATGGTCTCATAGCTTGATCCATGGAAAACAAAGTACCTTTCAGTGTCTTTATTTTTTGAAGATTTCCAGTGATGGTGTAACTGGAGCTGCAACTTTTACTATCACTGTGAGTCTGGTATGTTTGCTCATACTAATCCATTAGCATTTAATATTGTTGTTTTTATCTCTTATAAGCATCTAGTAACAGCTGAACTGCAATAAGTCTGGCTTCAGTGCCCCGGAGTGATTCAGTCTTAAAACGATTGTGGATTTTGAAAAGACAGGGGAAAACTGGCTGTGGATTCTCATGGGAGTCCACTGGCAGACAGGCGGTCCTGAACCTGCTGTCATTTTTAGGAGGTTATAAAGTTGAGAAATATTTCCCCTGTGGGCACAAGAAGAAAAGAATGTGGGAAAGCAGACAGTGAAGAGCCATGACCCTGTGTCCCTTCGTATCTTGTATAGAACCAAAAAGTGTGCAGAATTTGAAAGTGACTCTGAGATGAGAGAGATGTTGGTATCTCTTTGATTTGGCTCGCTCTGATCAACTTGAGCATCTTTCTTTAACATCCACCATTGTGCTGCTTCTTGACAAAATGTTATCAGCATGAGACTTCCTGGGTAGTCCAGTGGCTCAGACATTGTGCTCCCAATTCAAGGGGATGGGTTCCATCCCTGATCAGGGAACCAAATCCTACATGCTGCAACTAAGAGCTCACATGCTGCAGCAAAGATAGTGTGCCACAACTAAGACCCAGCATAGTCAAATAAATTTTAAAAAGATGTCCAAAAACAAATTAGTATGAATCTGAACCAGAGATGTCAAAAGATGTATTAAACTTGGTATCAGTATAGAAAATTTAACTTACAATGAAGCAAGGCCAAAGCTTTTAATAAAATGTAAAGAATATGCAACTGTCTTAATTTACATAAATGTGGACATAACAAAGAGCCTTGTTACAAAGAAGAAAGCCCACTCAAACAAGTAAAGGGAAAGAACTGCTGTAAAAATGCAGTTAATTATATAGACATCGAAGGACAAAACAAAGTTTATGCATATATATTCCTCCACGATCTAGCCTGGCTAGAACATTACGATTTTTCTGTGTTCTTCCCTCATAGATAAAAATGCCCCCAAAAGTTTCCTACTTTGATTGTCTAAAATGTATTTGAAAAGAAAGAGGGGAATTGTTTTGATCCATGACTATATTTATAAATCCTCTTGTAGCCTGAATGTATTAAAAGAATTGAAGTTTTGAACTGAAAGTTGTTTATATGATGCTACTTTATGTGCACCACCAAAAATAACCTTAACTGTTTTCATTTTTAGTATAAATTTGGGGCTTCTATAAGTGGCTACCTACATATTTTAAAAACAAAATAACACTCTAATGAATAGTCACATTAATTAGTGTTATTCATGGCATAAAACACTACATCCTAGTAATACCCTTCTAACTTGAGCAGTTACAGAGGACCCCTGCTAGCCTGCCTGTCCAGCGCCCAGTAACTAGAAGGAATCTTACCTATGTGCTTTTATCCACAGAGCTCTTTAGTTCTGGGTCTCTGAGAAAAGAACCACAGCTTGAAACAGAAATATAAAGATGAACAAACAAAATAACTGACCCCAGAGTTAAAAGCATCATGCAAGTAAATTTTTGAAAAGATTAAATTCATATCCTCAAAGTTATTTAAAAGGACAGTGTTTTTGTAAAACAAGCTCTGGAGTCTATGGGGGGAAAAAGAGCAATTAAGAACAGAAAAGAGTTTTTAGAAAATAAACATAAAATTTCCAAAATAAGGAAAACTTAATAGAATTTCTGAATAATAAAACATACATGGCTGAAGACTTTAATTGGTAGCCTAGAAGATAAAGCTAAGGACATTTCCAAACTTTAGAGCAATAAAATATGATATAACTCCAGGAGACTCTGTTTAATAAGAATTCTCAATGGAGGAAACAGAAAACAAGGAAAGAAGCAAAGAAACAGTAGTTGCTCATGCTGAGCACAGAGCTTCCCTTTCCCAGCTGATTAGTGACATAAATGGCTAATGTGGGCAGGGTCTTGGGATTGGGAAGGGAAATGAAGAAACTGTGGCCTACTTAGGATTTAGTGTCCTACAGACAGTTTGTTTGGCCTAGTTAAGGCAGCTTCTATAAAGCATCTTTACAAAACTGAAAAGACTCAAAATCAGTCATCCGAGGAGAAGGCCTGTCACCCTCGTGGAAATGGAAGACACATATTGATTTTGTATCCAATGGTTTGAGCCTATAGCTCCAAACAAGGGAACCCTCTAGTTCTACCATTGCAGACCACTCTTAGGAGGAATTGTACCGTTGGTCTGAGTTGCCCTCTTTCTTGTGAGTGAAGAAGGGCCACTACCATCCACTACACATACACCCCTGAAGTGAAGAATGCTGATAGTGTATCAAGTTCACACTCACTGATAAGTTTCCTTCTTAGCTCTCATCTTCCCTCCACCACTGACTGAGAGATTCCAACAAGCAGGCTTCCACATGCACTGTTGTGGGAAAGCAAATAAGGATCTCAAGTTATGTCAGGGGCTCAGCAGCTTAAAGGACGAAGAACAGGGCAAAAAAAAAAATCAACCATAAAACAAAAAACTAGGACAGATGTCTCCCATGAGGCAGATTTAGATAGAGAGAAAATACATTTAAGAAAAGTACTATGTAAATCAGTAGCATACAAGAATAATGCTAAATGAGGATTCAGAAAACCAAAAATATTTATTTGGAAAAGATTTTTTTTTAAATCATAGTACTTGAATTTTAAAATTCATTAGCGGAACACCAAAACAGAGTGGATACTTTTGAAAACAAAATTAAAAGTATGAAAGGTCAGATAGAAGAAGTGTATTACAATGAAGCCCCATAACAGAAAGGTTTAAGGTCCTGAATAAAAAGACATGGAAGACAGATCCAAAGCAATGCCCATTCGAAGAGGTAAAGAGAGAACATACAAATGCTAAGTTTGAAAAGAGAACTGAAGAAAGATTGTTTTTCAGATTAAATGTGCCAAGCATAATTAATTTTCAGTTCAGCTCAGTCACTCAGTTGTGTCCGACTCTTTGCAACCCCATGAATCGCAGCATGCCAGGCCTCCCTGTCCATCACCAACTCCCGGAGTTCGCTCAAACTCACGTCCATTGAGTCCGTGATGCCATCCAGCCATCTCATCCTCTGTTGTCCCCTTTTCCTCCTGCCCCCAATCCCTCCCAGCATCAGAGTCTTTTTCCAATGAGTCAACTCTTCGCATGAGGTGGTCAGAGTACTGAAGTTTCAGCTTTAGCATCAGTCCTTCCAAAGAACACCCAGGACTGATCTCCTTGCAGTCCAAGGGACTCTCAAGAGTCTTCTCCAACACCACACGTCAAAAGCATCAATTCTTCAGTGCTCAGCCTTCTTCACAGTCCAACTCTCACATCCATACATGACCACAGGATAAACCATAGCCTTGACTAGACGGACCTTAGCTGGCAAAGTAATGTCTCTGCTTTTCAATATGCTATCTAGGTTGGTCATAACTTTCCTTCCAAGGAGTAAGCGTTAATTAATTTTCAAGTGAGATGAATTTTGAAAAAGTCTGAAAAAACTATGACTCCCAAGGATAAGAAGAAAATATAATTCCAGACATTAATATACATATACATACACACAGACACACACACACACATAGACACACACAGATTAACTTAGGAAAGAACGCCACAATGGACTCCTCACTTGCAACTCTGGAAGATAGGGAAAAATATTTCTAAGAAGTAAGATTCAAGAATTCTTTGCCAGCCTAGATACCATCCCCATGGAAGAGCAAGAGAATAAATTTTACACGCTCTCAAATGTACCGCCTTTATATCCTCCCTAGGCAACAAAGAAGCAAAGAGAAAACTGATTCAGGACAAGGAATCTCAAATTAGTAAAAGACGGAGTGTACAAGGCTTCCCTGATAGCTCATTTGGTGAAGAATCCACCTGCAATGGACAAGACCCCGGTTCGATTTCTGGGTTGGGAAGATCCGCTGAAGAAGGGATATGCTACACACTCCAGTATTCTTGGGCTTCCCTTGTGGCTCAGCTGGTAAAGAATCTGCCTGATGCTGGAGACCTGGATTCAGTCCCTGGGTTGGGAAGATCCCCTGGAGAAGGGAAAGGCTCCCCACTCCAGTATTCTGGCCTAGAGAATTCCATGGACTGTATAGTCCATAGGGTCTCAAAGAGTCGGACGAGACTGAGCCGCTGTCACTTTCATTTTCTCAAGAAACAGTGTAAGCAAAAAAAAAAAAAAACCTTGCTTTTAAAAACTGTTAAGAAATATTAAAATTAAAATGATGATAATGCAATTTTTGAAGAATAAAATATATGTTCAATGAAGATTATAAAAAGTGAAAAGGCATAATTCAAGGAAAAGAAAAAAACAGTTTAGAGCTAAAATGTCAATAATATCTAGAAATTAGGGTTAAAGAATGCTGTTTTGAAAGAAAAGTTTATTAGAAGATGGTGGTGGAGGGGGAAGACGAAGTAGGGGAAAACAGTGGGGAAGGCCACTGATCTATTTTAATTTTGGAATGTTAAAACAGAGACCCAGAGCAGAATTTTGAAATTATTATTGGGAGTAAGAGGCAGGAGGGATAAGACAGTAGATATAGGAAAAAGGAACAGAACTAGGTTTCCTTCTTAACCCCTCAAAGTAAAGATTGTATTTGCTTTTCAAGCACAGAGAACAGTTATAATCATTGTCCATGTATGAGGCCATAAATAAAACCTTAATAAATTCAAGGGAAAAAAATCATATATAACATATTTGCTAACAACCACAATAAAAGCAAGCATAACAAGAAAAGAATAATTTTTATTTTAAATATGTGCACTTTGAGATTTAGAAGCACTCTTTTAAATAACTCTTGGTTTAAAGAGGATATCAAAACCAAAGTTACAAACTACAGAAAAATGAATGACAAAGAAAATTGCTTATCAAAGCATATGTGATCCAGTTTAATATGACATATGATATCCAAAGCAAGAAATAAGCTTACAGCTTAAAATAATTTATCAAAGTTAAGAAAGATTGAAAACAAAGAACGCCAACATTTTAACTCAGAATCAAGAAAAAATGATGAATTAAGCATAGAGAAATTAAAGAAATACATTAATAAACACAAAATTAATTACATACAAAACAAAGACTAAGTGCATATCAATAAAACCAAAAGCATATAAGTTTTTGGGGAAAACTAATACAATGGCTAAATCTTGCAACCTAGAGAAAAAGAGAGAAGTTCATTGATCAGGTTAGCCCTGGTGTCCTTGAAGAGCTTCGTGGTGATTATTCTCTGCAAGCCAGTATGAGAAAAGCTGCCGTCTAACTGGATTCAATGAATTCACTGAGGATGATGGAATGCTAGGGTGACAGGGAGCAAGTGATAACACTTAATCCTCAAAGACAAGGCATCTATAGTTACTGTAATGAAAGCAGAGTCAAAGTAGTCATGAGGCTATGTAAACCTGCCTAGAGCTTTCGTGTTGGTGAATTGATCACAGCGCCCTTAGGACGGAAATAGAGAGGCAGTGAACAAGTCTTTCTTCATGTATGTAAGTGAAAGAGCTTAGACTTAATGTTTAAAAAGTCTGACTTTACCACTACAGTAGAGAATTGTGAATCCTCAACCAATTCCCAGGATTAAAGTCCCCTGAATATGAACAAAGAGGAGGCTGGTGTTCTCTTGAGGAAGGACCTTACTAACCTACCAAAAATGTATATGGTATATCTTCCTTCTAGACTACCAAATAAACTTGGTGTCATTTAGCAGGGAGACTGCGCATAGGGGAGGGAAAAGAATCAGAATTTAAGGATTTCCGGATGTCCTAAACTAGCACCCTTAGGATCCATTTCCATACATGTTTCTCTAGTGTATATTGCAATCATCTGGGGGCAAATGGTGTCTCCTCGTGGGATTTCACCCTCTGGGATGTGAAGAGGTCTGAGTCTGGCTATATGTCTAGCAATAATGAGAGGAAGCAGAAGTGGTCCTAAAGGAGATCAGCATTGTGCTGCAAACTAACCAACTCACGGGAGGCCATTTCAGATTCTCAAGCAAAGGAAAACTAATGACTTCAGTGAGGGGAGACGTTGCTCTATTACATCCCAACATCTCCAAAAGTCTTAATCTATTATTGCAGGTGCCAAATCTTACCTACATACCATCAACTCAAGAAGTCCCAAATCTCATCATCTAAGCTAAATATGGATAGAATTCTGGATATAATCCATTCTAGGGCAAAATACCCCCCCCATTTGTGAACCTGTGAAACTAGTAGGCTACTTACATGCTGCTGTGGTTTGAATGTTTGTATCCTTCAAAATTCATATGTTAATCCTAATCCCCAAGGTGAAGGTATTAGGAGATGGGGCTTTGGGGAAGTGATTAGGTAATGAGGGTTTCATCCTCATGAGATTAATCTCACCCTCATGAAATTAATAACCTTATAAAAGAGGCCCCAGAAATCTCCCTTGCTCCCTTCTACCATGTGGGAACACAGCCAGAAATTGCTGTCTGTTAACCAGTAAGCAGGCTCTCACCTAACATGAAAACTGCCAGCATCTTGATCTTGAAATTCCAAGCCTCCAAGACTGCGAGTAATAAATTTCTGTTGTTTATAAACCACCTAATCTCTGGGATTTTATTATAGCAACCATAACAAATTAAGATGTGTGCTCACACAATGCAGTGAAGCCATAGGATAACAGTTACAGACATTCTCACTGCAAAAGGGAGACCATGGAAGAAAAACAGTCGCTGGTCTCAAACAATGTCAAAATCCAACTGGCCAGACTTTGTTAGGTTTCAAAGGTTGGGAATAATCTTCTGTAACTCCTGGCTCTGACCTCTGGACCCAATGCCTTACCCTTAAAGTCATCCTTTTTTCTTGAAGGGTAGAACATATTTGCAGATGAGTAGTTTTAGCATATTTCCTGCCTGTGGAATTCTGGGGGACCAACAACCTTCTTTCATTTCATCCTGTTGCTTGTCCTTTTTAGGCTAAGTGGTCAGTTTTTCTGCTGATACAACATTCTTGCCAGTCTCTGATGTATGTCATGGAAATGTAGGCCATTAAACAATAGGCTCCTCCACAGTAATCACATCTTTTTCTGACTTCTGCTGAGATGGCTGAGGAGATCCATGAATCATGTGCTTCATCCCTTCACATTCGCTCTGCATGAATGAATATACTGATCATTTGATTCTTCAAAAGATATACAGACACATCCTTGGTTTTCTTTTTGCGTGTGTGTGTGCGCTCAGTCACTCAGTCATGTCCAACTCTTTGCGATCCTATGGACTAGCCCACCAGGCTCCCCTGTCCATGGAATTTTCCAGGCAAGAATTTTGGAATGAGTTGACGTTTCCTGCTCCAGAGGATCTTCTCAACCCAGATATCAAACTCACATCCTTTGCTTTGGCAGGAGGATTCTTTGCCACTGCACCACTTTAGAGTATACTTTTCTGGCAATGACTCTCCAAATTTTAGCTTTTTTTTCTTTTTGCAGTCTGGATAGGCTAAGGATTTTCTAAATCATCAAATTCTGGTTTCTTTTTGCTTAACAATTCTTCTCTTAATTTATCTCTTTCTTCTCTCATTTTACTATAATCAACAAGAAGAAACCATGTTCCACTTTCAATACTTTGTGGTACTCGATTCTTGATACCAAAATATGTATTGGTTTCTGTACAATAAGGCTGCTGTAACAAATTAGCACTATGTGGTGGCTTACAGCAACATATACTTTTTTTAAAAAAAGAATATATTTATTCTTTACCATCTATATAATAGGGATATATACATACATATGTATGTGTGCTCAGTCATGTCCAACTCTTTCGTGACCTCATGGGTTGTAGCCTGTGAGGAATTCTCTAGTCACAAACACTGGAGTGGGTTGCCATTTCCAATTCCAGGGGATCTTTCTGACCCAGGAATCGAACCCATGTCTCCTGCATTGGCAGGTGGATTCTTTACCACTGCACCACCTGGAGAGCCACCTGGGAAGCTCATACATATGTAAACATCCTATACAGCATACATATGTATATATACACACACATTGTTTCTGAGTCACTAAGTTGTGCCAACATCTGCTGGATCATGGAAAAAGGAAGAGAGTTCCAGAAAAACATCTATTTCTGCTTTGTTGACTATGCCAAAGCCTTTGACTGTGTGGATCACAATAAACTGTGGAAAATTCTGAAAGAGATGGAAATACCAGACCACCTGACCTGCATCTTGAGAAATCTGTATGCAGGTCAGGAAGCAACAGTTAGAACTGGACATGGCACAACAGACTGGTTCCAAATAGGAAAAGGAGTACGTCAAGGCTGTATATTGTCACCCTGGTTATTTAACTTCTATGCAGAGTTCATCATGAGAAGCACTGGGCTGGAAGAAGCACAAGCTGGAATCAAGATTGCCGGGAGAAATATCAATAACCTCAGATATGCAGATGACACCACCCTTATGGCAGAAAGTGAAGAGGAACTAAAGAGCCTCCTGATGAAAGTGAAAGTGGAGAGTGAAAAAGTTGGCTTAAAGCTCAACATTCAGAAAACGAAGATCATGGTATCTGGTCCCATCACTTCATGGGAAATAGATGGGGAAACAGTGGAAACAGTGTCAGACTTTATTTTGGGGGCTCCAAAATCACTGCAGATGGTGATTGCAGCCATGAAATTAAAAGACGCTTACTCCTTGGAAGGAAAGTTATGACCAACCTAGAGAGCATATTCAAAAACAGAGACATTATTTTGCCAACAAAGGTCCATCTAGTCAAGGCTACGGTTTATCCTGTGGTCATGTATGGATGTGAGAGTTGGACTGTGAAGAAAGCTAAGTGCTGAAGAATTGATGCTTTTGAAGTGTGGTGTTGGAGAAGACTCTTGAGAGTCCCTTGGACTGCAAGGAGATCCAACCAGTCCATTCTAAAGGAGATCAGCCATGGGAGTTCTTTGGAAAGAATGATGCTAAAGCTGAAACTCCGATACTTCGGGCCACCTCATGCAAAGAGTTGACTCATTGGAACAAACTCTGATGCTGGGAGGGAATGGGGGCAGGAGGAGAAGGGGATGACAGAGGATGAGATGGCTGAATGGCATCACTGACTCAATGGACATGAGTTTGAGTGAACTCCGGGAGTTGGTGATGGACAGGGAGGCCTGGTGTGCTGCAACTTGTGGGGTCGCAAAGAGTCGGACACGACTGAGCGACTGAACTGAACTGAAGTGAACTTGTGTCTGACTCTTCAGCAACATATACTTTTTTTCTTATAGTTCTGGAGGTCAGAAGTCTGAAATCCACTTCTCTGGGCCAAAATCAGAGTCTGCAGAGCCATATTCACTCTGGAGGCTCAAAGGGCGACTCTTTCCATTTCTTTCTTGGCATCTAGGGCTATATTTCTTGCATTCCTTGGCTCATGGCTCCTCTGCCATCTGCAAAGCCAGCTGGGTAGCATCTTGCTTCAGTCATCACACTGCCTTCTGTCTTTGTAATCAAATCTCCCTCTGTCTTCTTTCCTTTATCAATTTGAGATTACATTTAGAATCCACCTGGATACCCCAAGATAACCCATCCTATCTCAAAATCCTTATCTTAATCACATCTGCAAAGCCTCTGTTACCATATATGGTAAAATTCACAGGTTCCCAGGATTAGACTGTTGATATCTTTGGGGGCTATTATTCTGCTTACCACATTGGATACTTTCTTTTTCTTTCTTTTTTTTTTTATTGGAGTATAATTGCTTTACAATGTTGTGCTAGTTTCTGCTGTATAATAAAAATGAATCAGCTATATATATATATACATATCCCCTCCCTCTTGGACCTCCTTCCCACTCCCCTGAATCCCACCCTTTTGGGTCATCACAGGGCACCCAACAAGGTAATATTCATAATGTTTAGCATCTTTTTTTTTTTTTTTTTTAGCAAAAAAGGAAGCACCCTATACTATACTAAAGAGTTTAGGGTAGGGATGAATTGAGAGAGTAGCATTGAAACATATACATTACCATATGTAAAATAGATAGCTAATGGGAAGTTACTGTATAACATGGAGTTCAACAAGGTGCTCTGTGACAATCTAGGGGGTGGGATGGGGTGGGGGGGTGGAAGAGAGGTTCAAGAGGCAGGGGACATGTGTATATTTATGGCTGAATTGTGTTGTATGGAAAAAGAAAACACATATTGTAAAGCAATTATCTTCCAATTAAAAATAAATTTTAAAAAGAGTGTAGGGTGCTTTCTTGTTTTTATTTGATTCTAAACATTGTGAATATTACCTTGTTGGCGCTGGATATTTCTGTGTTTGAATACAAAGTTTAGTTACCTGGCAATAGTTTGATTCTTTCAGGCCTGCTTTTAAACTTTGTGAGGTGAGATACAAAAAAAAGCTCTAGCCAATGTCTAATTTGGCTGCCATATCTTCCTGAACTCTCTGCCCAATGCCCTGTGAATTACAAGGTCTTTCGTTCTGCCTGGTGAGAACGTGATGTATTTCTGGCCCCACGTGAGCACCCGGGACTTTTCCCTCTGCCTCTGGGGGATAGAATTCTATCCCCAGCCTCAAACACTTTCCTCATACACATGTAATTATCAGTAGCCAGCAGAGGACCAACTAAAACAGAAAATCAGAAGATCTTCAGAACTCTCTTGACAGTCTCTGATCCTTTATACTCTGCCCTAGGAACTCTTGTTTGTCCTCGCAAGATTCTCAACATTTTCTCCTCAACTCAGGAAGACTGTCAGGCTCTGCTGGGTCTCCTCCTCCTTGTGCTGTGGCCTGGAAACCTTCTCCAGGCAGTAAAGAGGCAATCACAAAGCTCATCTCCTGTTTCTCACCTCAGTGATCTGACTGGCACAGCCTGATGTCCGATGCCTGAAGACTGTTGTTTCATGTATTTTATTCAGTTTTTCAGTTATTTCAAGCATGAGGGTATTTCAGGTCCCTGTTACTCCATCTTTGCCAAAAGCAGAAGTTAAATTTTATGTGAAAATATAAAGGAGATAGAAGAGAAAAAAATTGTGAAAAAGAACATATTTTAAGGAATCACACTACCACTTGGTTTCAGTTTAAAAAAAAAAAAAAGATGAACGGCTATATCCAAAAATGTGAATAGTCTGTCTACAAAGCTAAAGTAAACAAGATAATATGATGCTTGTGGTGGTTAGTTTTATATGTCAACTTGACTGGGCTAAAGGGATGCTCAGAAGGCTGGTAAAATATTAATCCTCGGGGTGTCTGTGAGGGTGTTTGCAGAAGAGATTTGGCATGTGAGTTGGTAGACTGAGTGAATCCTCACTCATGTAGACTGGCATCATCCAGTCCCTTGAGGTCCTGAACAGAACAGAAAGGCAGAGGGCGAGCAGACTTGCTCCCTTCGCATGATTTAGCACTTTCCCCTTCCCCTGCCTTCAGACACTGGGTCTGGTTCTCAGGCCTTCAGACTTGGACGGGGGCTTATGCCCTTGGCTCTCCTGGGTCTTAGGCCTTCGGACTCAGACTGAATTACACCACCAAATTTCCTGGTTCTCCAGCTTGCAGATGGCAGGTGGTAGGCAGCCATAACTGTATGAGCCAATTCCTATAATAAATCTGTGTCTATATATCTCTCCTTCCATAGGCATATATATATATAGAGAGAGAGAGAGACAAAAAGAGGAAGTTCTTGTTGATGATTTTTCTCTGGAGAACACTAATACAATATTTATATAAGGATAGATATATAAATTGCTGGGACGGTATAAAGAGTTCAGAAATAGACTTTATATGTATATAGTCAATTGAGGGGATTTTTTACAAATAAGGAAAAGAAATAGTCTTTCTAGCAAATGATGTTAGAATAATTAGACATCCATAGGCAAAATAATGAACCTAGACCCTACCTCACACTATATACAGAAATTAACTTGAAATGAATTATAGACACAAACTTGAAAGTTAATATTATCAAATTCCTAGGAGACCCATAGGGAGAAAATTTTTGTGTCATTGGGTTAGGCAAAGATTTTTAAATAGCTCACAAAACACACAAACTATTTTTAACTGATAAATTTAACACCATTCAAATTTAAACTTCTGCTTTTGGAAAAACTCTGTTTAAGAAAACAAAAAGGTATACTGGGAGAAAACACTTGCAAACACATATCTGATTAATAAATGGAATACATAATATATACAGACATCTTACTACTAAGTAGTAAGAAATAGATATTCCAATTTAAAAACTGGGCAAAAGATTTGAATGAATACTTCACCAAAAAGGATATATGGATGTCAAATAAGTACATTAAAATATGCTAAACATTATTTGTCTTTCAGGAAATACAAAACAAACCACAATGAAATATCACTACACACTTACTAGAATGATTAAAATTAAAGCCTGAAAATACCAAGTATTAAGAGAACATAGGCTGACTGGAGACCTCACATGTATTGCCTTTGGGAATATAAAATATTTCTGCCGCTTTGGAAGTGTTTCAGTTTCTTTTAAAGTTAAATACTCTCATAATGGGGCTTCCCTGGTGGCTCAATGGTAAAGAATCAGCCAGCCAATGCAAGAGACCCGGGTTCAATCCTTGGGTCAGGAAGATCCCCTGCAGAAGCAAATGGCAACCCACTCCAGGATTCTTGCCCGGGAAATCCATGGACAGAAGAGCCTGATGGGCTATAATTCAAGGGATTGCATAAGAGTAGGACACAGTTTAGCAACTAAAACAACAACAATACTCTTAATGAATAATCCAAAAATCTCATTCCACAGTTTCCCACAAAAATTAAAAACATGTCCACACAAACCTCTACACAAATATGGTACACTCATACATGGAATATTACTCAGTAATAAAAAGGTATAAATTATTTTTACATTCAACAATGAAAATAAATGTCAAAATCATTGTGTTAAAATAAAGAGTCCAGACACAGAATACTATATACTGTAAGATTCCATTTAAATGATACTACAGAAAAGCAGATCTGTAGGGACAGTCCGCAGATCAGGAGCTAGGCAGGGCTAAAGGGACCGATTGACAAGGAGCATGAAGGAATTTGTTTGGGTAATGTAAATATCTTGTATCTTAATTACTTGTCAAAACTCATTGAGATATACTTTAAAAGTGTGAATTTTACTAAATATAAGTTATACCTCAATAAAATTGCTTAAACGATGTCTGCTGCTACTGCTACTGCTAAGTTACTTCAGTCATGCCCGACTCTGTGCGACCCCATAGATGGCAGCCCACCAGGGTCCCCCGTCCCTGGGATTCTCCAGGCAAGAACACTGGAGTGGGTTGCCATTTCCTTCTCCAATGCATGAAAGTGAAAAGTGAAAGGGAAGTCGCTCAGTGGTGTCCAACCCTCAGCGACCCCATGGACTGCAGCCTTCCAGGCTCCTCCATCCATGGGATTTTCCAGGCAAGAGTACTGGAGTGGGTTGCCGTTGCCTTCTCCAAAACTATGTCTAGTCATAGAAAACCGAATATACAGTATGATCCCATTTCTTTGAAGAAAAGTGTTTACATTTTAAATGTTGATGTGTTTATGTATATAAACATACACACATATAGACCTATAGAAAGACCTAGAAAAATATACACTACATTTTCTTAGTACCTGAAGCTGGAAATGGAAGTGGGATTGTGAGCTGTCAAAGACTGGATTTTATGGAAGCTGAATCTGATACAGATTTGGCAAGTGGGTGACTGCAGCCAATAAATTAAAAGCTGCTTGCTCCTTAGAAGAAAAGCTATGACAAACCTAGGCAACGTTTTAAAAAGCAGAGACATCACTTTGCCAGCCAAGGTCCATTTAGTCCAAGCTATGGTTTTTCCAGTAGTCATGTATGGATGTGAGAGTTGGACTATAAAGAAGACTGAGCACTGAAGAACTGATGCTTTTGAACTGTGGTGTTGGAGAAGACTCTTGAGAGTCCTTTGAATAGCAAAGAGATGCAACCAATCCATCCTAAAGGAAATCAGTCCTGAATATTCATTGGAAGGACTGATGCTGAAGCTGAAACTCCAATACTTTGGCCACCTGATGCAAAGAGCTGACTCACTGGAAAAGACCTTGAAGCTGGGAAAGATTGAGGGCAGGAGAAGGGAGCGACAGAGGATAAGATGTTTGGATGGCATCATCGACTCAATGGACATGAGTTTGAGCAAACTCCTGGGAGATGGTGAAGGGAAGCCTGGTGTGCTGCAGTCCATGGGGTCACAAAGAGTCAGACACGACTGAGCAACTGGGCAACAACAAGCCATATACTGTGCTGCCCCATCTGGAAAGCTCTGCTGTCTAATTATAAGTGATCTCCCCAATGTCAACAGGGATGAGCTGAGAAATGCAACAGTAGTAGATGGCCTGAAGATCCAGGCTGCCTGCTCATGCAGCTTGCTTATGTCCTTAGTACTGCTCATGCTTGACCCCAGATGTACCATATTCCTCTAACAATGGATTGTTACTGAGCCTGCCCTGGTTTACAGTTGAGTGGATCTGATAGAATCCAGTTCCAAGTGCATAGTCATTTGGTATCTCTGAGTCAGACGCTCCATCTCTACCAGAGCCCCGTAGCACAGCAGGAATTGTTTTTCAAAAAGCATATGATTATCTGCCAAGAGGGCATAGTCTAGCTCCAAAAGCCTGATTCTACTACAGTAGTTTCCCATGAACCCCACACAGCACCACTTCATCATATACTGAATATACTAGAGTCTGTCAGGTAGCTGCTAACATTGTAGGGGCCTGCTGCAGAACCCTTTCTTGTTCTGCACCCCATAAAATGATGGCAGCCTTCTGGGATGCTCAGTATATGGATTGGAGTAGCATTCCCACATTAGAATGTTGTTCAGTCACTCAGTTGTGTCCGACTCTTTGAGACCTCATGGAATGCACCACACCAGGCTTTCCTGTCCTTTACTATCTCCCAAACTTTGCTCTAACTCATGTCCATTGGATCATTGATGCCATCCAACCATCTCATTCTCTATCTCGCCCCCTCTCCTGCCCTCAATCTTTCCCAGCATCAGGGTCTTTTTCCAGTGAGTCAGCTCTTCACATCAGCTGGCCAAAGTACTGGAGCTTCAACTTCAGCATCAGTCCTTCCAATGAATATTCAGGCTTGATTTCTTTTAGGGTTGACTGGTTTGAGCTCTTTTCTGTCCAAGTAATTCTTCTCCAGCATCATAGTTAAAAAGCATCAGTTCTTCAGCACTCAGCTCAGAATGTGCTGCCTTCTATATCCAAAAAGGCCTACCAGGCATTGTATTTTCTTTCTCATGAAGGAAGTTGCAAGATTCGATAGTTTGTCTTTTATTTTGAAGGGAAATCCTGGCACACTCACAACTACTGAACAGCTGAAAAATTTTCCAGTGTGATAGACCTTTGAATCTTTGTAGGGTTTACCTTCAGCCCTTAGGTACTTAGGTATCTTGCCAAGGCCTCCAGGATGCTAGCCACTTTTGGTCCCCTGATACTACTAGAATATGTTTGATGTAGTGGCTCATTGTTTTATTTGAGGGGATAGCCACATGATCCAGACCTCTTCAGACTATATTACGATAGACTATCCTTTGACATAAGGTAGTAAATTTAAAGTAGCCCTGGGAAAAACTAAATATCTATTGTTGCCCATTCTATGTTGAGAGGTGTTTTTTTTTTTTTTTTTTTCTGATTGGAATGGAAAAGACAGCATTTGCCAACTCAGGGGCCACAATGCATGTACTTGAGGCCATATTAATCTGCTAGCAAATTAACACTTTACACAGGGGCTGCAAGTGGGGCTACTACTTGGAGGAAGTTTGCAGTAGCCTAGTGTGATCCTCTAGGATTTATCTGGCTCCTGTAGTGGCCAGACTTGCAAACTAAATGGATGAGTATCAGTGTATTCTATTGCTTCTATATTTCCTATTGCTTCTGTAACAAATTTCATACTCTGAAACAACAAAAATTTATTATCTTATAGTTCTAGAGGTCAAAGTCTAAAATGGGTCTCACTGGGCTAAATCAAGGTTAGTGTTCCTTCTGGAATCCACTGACTTGCCTTTTCCCACTTCTAAAATTTTCCCATATTCCCTTGGTTTGTGGGCCCCATTCATCTTCAAAGCCAGCAATAGCTGGTCAAGTCTTTCTCATGTTGCATCACTCTGACACCTTGTCTCTTCTCTTACTTCCACATTTAAAGTAAACTGATTAGCAACCTTAATTCCATCTGAAACTTTATATATTTTTTTACTTTTAAAGTTTTATTTACTTTTAATTGAGGGATAATTGCTTTACAATACTATGCTGGTTCCTGCTGTCAGTTCAGTTCAGTCACTCAGTCGTGTCTGATGCTTTGCAACTCCATGGACTGCAGCCCGCTAGGCTTCCCTGTCCATCACCAACTCCTGGAGCTTGCTCAAACTCATGTCCATCGAGTCGGTGATGCCATCCAACCATCTCATCCTCTGTCATCCCTTTATCCTCCCGCCTTCAATCTTTTCCAGCATCAGGGTCTTTTTAAATGACTCAGTTCTTCGCATCAGGTGGCCAAAGTATTGGAATTTCAGCTTCAGCATCAGTCCTTCCAATGAATATTCAGGACTGATTTCCTTTAGGAGTGACTGGATCTCCTTGCAGTCCAAGGGACTCTCAAGAGTCTTCTCCAACACCACAGTTCAAAAGCATCAATTCTTCGGAGCTCAGCTTTCTTTTAGGTTTTTGCCATACATCAACATGAATCCCCTTCCTCTTGAACATCCTTCCCACCTCTCACCTCCCATCCCATCCCACCCTTCTAGGTTGTCACAGAACATGGGTTTGAGCTCCCTGGGTCATACAGCACATTCCCGCTGGAAATCTATTTTACATATGGGAATGTATGTGTTTCCATGCAACTCTCTCCACCATCTGCAACTTCTTAAAAAAACTATTTATTTATCTTTATTTTTGGCTGTGCTTCAGTACTTATGGCACATGGGTTTAGTTGCTCTGTAGAATGTAGAATCTTCCCAGACCAGGTATCAAACCCAGGTGCCCTGCATTGGCAGGCAGACTCCCAACCACTGGACACCAGGGAAGTCCCATCTGCAACTTTAATTCTCCCTGACATATAGCATAACAGTCACAGGTTCCAGGCATTAGAACCTGGACATCTTTGCAGGGACTATTATTATTCCCACAACTCTTCTTTTCTGAGAGTGCATTTACTTGGATAAATGACAACATCTCTTTAGAGAAGAGATGGCAGAATTATTACTATGATCATTGTCATCACGTTGCAGGGGCTTTCTTCCTGTGGATCCAGCTTCCTCTTCATTCAGTGTGCTCCAGGTCTAAAAATTGGTTCAGATCTGTGTTTGAGCAAAGTATCATGAGTTTTTATTGAGGCAATGCTCTCAGTCTTCTGATCACTTATCCTTTTTTTTCTAAAAAGACTTTTTGATGTGGACCTTTTTTAAAATCTTTATTTAATTTCTTACAACATTGCTTCTGTCTGTTTTGGTTTCTTTGGCCCCGAGACATATGGGATCTTTGCTCCCAGACCAGGGATTGAACCCACACCCCCTGCATTAGAAGGTAAAGTCTTAACTACTGGACCACCAGGGAAGTTTCTGATTACTTATCCTTGATTTGTTATGATGGTACTCACTGAGTAGTACCTATTTTGGCTCTCATCTATTTTGCCCGCGGGGTCACTTATTTGATTACCCTTTTACAAAACTCTCTTCAAGTCAGATCCCGTTGGCTGTCATTCCAGGCCTGTAGTTCATTACAGTAATTGTATCCACCTGGCTTCCAGCAGTTAAGTGCTGCCACCTAGCCTACACTATTTCTGGTTCTTATCAACCTAGAACTATACCAATCTCCCCTCCCATTAAAATCTCCTCTTCCATACAAAGGACAGACTAATGGGACAGCAGAGCCTGGTGGGCTGCCATCTATGGGGTCGCACATGACTGACGCGACTTAGCAGCAGCAGCAGCAGCAATCATGATTAGTGATGCTCCCACCAGCACCTTCCATATGGCCTTGGTGGGTGGTATGTTCTCTAGGTACACCTCTGGAACATGATGCTCTAGTGGGTCTTTTGGTTTCATAACACGGACGCACTTCAGCATTCCAAGTTCCTTGGGCCTTTTGCTCCCTTCCTCCACTGTCTCACTCAGAAATTCTGGCATTTCAAGTTCATATAATTTATGAGCCATCACTTTTTCTATGCTCCTAGAAGTCATTCTCAGAGAAGGCAATGGCACCTCACTCCAGTACTCTTGCCTGGAAAATCCCATGGACGGAGGAGCCTGGAAGACTGCAGTCCATGCGGTCGCTGAGGGTTGGACACAACTGAGCAACTTCACTTTCACTTTTCACTTTCATGCATTGGAGAAGGAAATGGCAACCCACTCCAGTGTTCTTGCCTGGAGAATGCCAGGGACGGGGGAGCCTGGTGGGCTGCCGTCAATGGGGTCACACAGAGTTGGACACGACTGAAGCGACTTAGCAGCAGCAGCAGCAGTCATTCCAATAGCACGTCCATACCATCTCCTGGGGACTTTGCCAGGGCATTAAATCCTGTATCTCAGGCACATGCTCTGAAATCAATAAACTTTCCACTGTTCAATCTTTTGTCCCTGCCCCTTGATCATGCACCCTAAGATGCAGTCTCAGAGTAGCAGCTCCTACAGGAACATGCTGGTAAGATTTACAGCTACCATATGACCATGGGGAAATTAAAGGGCTGATGGGTAGATTCTGAGCTTTTATTCTGGGTATTACTGCAGTTGAACACAGTAAGTATGTATTCATATATAACTTGAATTATTTAAAGATTATTTTTAAACAGTTTCTTAAATAACAATAAAAGTTTTTTTCTTTGAGCCAAGAAACAGCAGAATCTTTAGTTTTACCCAAGCAATAATAATGAAAAAGGAAACACTTAAAATTATTCAGGTCAGATTTCTCATCTCCAGAAATAAAATTATTTTAGAAAAATAGTCCTAAATGGTCAAGACTCAGATGGCTTTAAACTTTTTATCTTCTTCATGGGATGGAAAGATACTGTAATATTTTCTATAGAGTTCTAAAGGAAAGGAATTTTGAATCTGAATTTTTATATAAAATTTTATGCAAAAAATTTTAAAATTTTTATATAAAATTTTACAAATTGAATTTTTATATAAAATTTTATCATGGAAATGTGAAAACAAATGAGAAATTTTTATTCAACTAAGTAATCAGAAACTTTATACTCACTCAAGGTTTCTGAAATAATTCTAATACATATTCCTACAATTAAAGTATCTAAAAAATAGGAAGATATGAGATATAAGAAATAATGTTGAAAAAGGAAACTAGTAAACTTATACATAAATATAAAGAAATGTTTATATGGACTTAAAGCTTAATTTAAGAAAACATTTAAATATCGTGAAAATGAAAGAACTATACTGTAAAAGCTTCAAAATACAATTAAAATTGAAAATGACTTCAGTTAAATAGGTGATTTTAGAAGAGAGTGGGGAGGAGTCAAAATATACCAAAAGGGATAGTGTAGACACTCAGTCATGTCTGACTCTGTGCGACCCCATGGACTGTAGCCCACCAGGCTCCTCTGGTCCATGGAATTCTCCAGGCAAGAATACTGGACTGGATAGCCATTCCCCTCTCCAGGGGATCTTCCCAACCCAAGGACTGAACCTGGGTCTCCTGCACTGCAAGCAGATTCTTCACCATCTGAGCCCCCAGGAAAGCCCAAAATATACTAAAGGTTATATGATATTGTGAAGGAGGTGATAATCATTTTGATCCCAGAGAAGGTCCCAATCAGGGATGAGCTCATTCTTGATTTCATTTTCATGAGCAGACAAGAGAGTTGCTCTGACTAGCCAGCTTCAGTCACATGGGGTTTAGTCACTATGACCACACCTCTGTCATGGTGACTGAGAGCCCCATATGGATTGATGGAAGAAGTTTCCTAAAGAACCAAAAGAAGGGGAACCAGGAAGCCAAAACTTCTAAGTACCCCAGATCACACCAAATGACACTCTCCAAGTCACTAAAGGTGAAATAAAGAAGCAACAAAAATATCAAATCAGCAAATACAAAAATATCAAACCTCAAATCAGCAAATGTGAAAATTAAAAAAAAAAGCATGATAAATCAAAAGCTTAAGAGATGATGGTAAGAAAAAAATTAAAATGTTAGTAGTCATGATAAATATGAATGTTGAAGGAATGAACTTAAGGCTGTATATTGTCACCTTGCTTATTTAACTTATATGCAGAGTACATCATGTGAAATGCCTGGCTGGAGGAAGCATAAGCTGGAATGGAGATTGCTGGGAGAAATATCAATAATCTCAGATATTCAGATGACACCACCCTTATGGCAGAAAGTGAAGAAGAACTAAAGAGACTTCTGATGAAAGTAAAAGAGGAGAGTGAAAAATTTGGCTTAAAGCTCAACATTCAGAAAACTAAGATCATGGCATCTGGTCCCATCACTTCATGGCAAATAGATGGGGAAACAATGGAAACAGTGAGAGGCTTTATTTTGGGGGGGATCCAAAATCACTGCAGATGGTGACTACAGCCATGAAATTAAAAGACGCTTGCTCCTTGGAAGAAAAGCTATGACCAACCTAGTGAAGTGAAAGTCACTCAGTTGTGTCAGACTTTTTGTGACCCCATGGAATTCTTCAGGCCATAATACTGGAGTGGGTAGCCTTTCCCTTCTCCAGGGGAACTTCCCAACCCAGGAATCGAACCCAGGTCTCCCGCATTGCAGGCAGATTCTTAACCAGCTGAGCCACCAGGGAGGCCAACCTAGACAGCACATTAAAAAGCAGACACATTGCTTTGCCAACAAAGGGCCATCTACTCAAAGCTATGGTTTCTCCTGTAGTCATGTATGGACGTGAGAGTTGGACTATAAAGGAAGCTGAGTGCTGAAACACTGACGCTTTTGAACTGTGGTTTGGAGAAGACTCTTGAGAGTTCCTTGGACTGCGGGAGATCAAACGAGTCAATCCTAAAGGAAATCAGTCCTGAATATTCATTGGAAGGACTGATGCTGAAGCTGAAACTCCAATACTTTGGCCACCTGATGCGAAGAGCTGACTCATTTGAAAAGACCCTGATGCTGGGAAAGATTGAAGGTGAGAGAAAAGGGGATGACAGAGGATGAGATGGTTGGATGGCATCACTGACTCAATGGAAATTTGAGCAAGCTCCAGGAGTTGGTGACGGACAAGGAGGCCTGGCATGCTGCAGTCCATGGGGTCGCAAAGAGTTGGATACAACGGAGCGACTAAACTGAACTGAACTGAAGGAATGAAACTATAAGAGACACATATGGTACAAAATGATAGCAAAAGTTTGAAAGTAAAGAAATAGATACATCAAGAGAAGTCTAACAAGAAAAAACACAGAGTGGTAATAATAAATATACATACAACCTAGAATCCAAAGGGGTAAGGTATTAACTAAACAAAAGGAATATTTTATGTTGATAAAAGTTACAAACCACCAGGATGATATTATATTATCCAAATTTGTGGATCAAAAAATATAACATCAAAATGTATAAAGCAAAAAAATGTGGATAATAAAAAGAGTAATTGACACAAACAACGTCATAATAAATGACTTCAACATATCTCTTAGATCAATAGAGGAAAAAAGATATGGAATATATTATTCATAAAGATATGGGCACCTAAAATGTGCACTATACCAGAATCTTTGATGTGCAATTCAAACCAAAAACTCATGCAGCTTAAAAAAAATTTCTAAGTTGTATAAATAAAAAAATGAATCCATGAAGTTTTAATTCTTCTTCCCTGATTTTCTTTGATACTGATTTTAGCTAATTTTATAACAAAAACTTACATATTTATGCCTAAAAATAGAAGATAAATATATATAGAGAGAAAGGGTAAGCTTTGAGAATCAGTTATCAAATAATTCATAAGTGCTTACCTTGGTGGCTCAGATGGAAAAGAATCTGCCTGCAATGCAGGAGACCTGGGTTCAATCCCTGGATCAGGAAAATCCCCTGGAGAAAGAAATGGCTACCCACTCCTCTATTCTTGCCTGGAGAATTCCATGGACAGAGGAGCCTGGTGGGCTACAGTCCATGGAGTTGCAAAGAGTCAGACACAACTGAGCGACCTTTACTTCACTATACATCTACTTCACCAAAGATTATCAGAAAGAGTTCATGAACTGATAAAAAACGATACAAAAATGTTATGAGTAGAGTCTGACTAGAAGCATATCTTTTGAAATTTATTCTTAAATTTTTAATCTCATAGTAAAAATATTGTTTTAAATAAAGAAATATGAGTCAAGACATTTCCGGGAACTGAAGAACTTGGCTTTGGAGTCATACAAATCAGTAAAAATAGGACAAATGCAGAGTACCTGAAGAACTATGGACGGAGGTTCGTGACAATGTACAAGAGACAGGGATCAAGATCATCCCCAAGAAAAAGAAATGCAAAAAGGCAAAATGGTTGTCTGAGGAGCCCTTACAAATAGCTGAGGAAAGAAGAGAAGCTAAAGGCAAAGGAGAAAAGGAAAGATATACCCATTTGAATGCAGAGTTGCAAAGAATAACAAGGAGAGATAAGAAAGTCTTCCTCAGTGATCAATGCAAAGAAATAGGGGAAAACAATAGAATGGGAAAGACTAGAGACCTCTTCAAGAAAATTAGAGATACCAAGGGAACATGTCATGCAAAGATGAGCACAATAAAGGACAGAAATGGTATGGACCTAACAGAAGCAGAAGCTATTAAGAAGAAGTGGCAAGAATAAACAGAAAAAGTATACAAAAAAGATCTTTATGACCCAGATAATCACGATGGTGTGATCACTCACCTAGAGCCAGACATCTTGGAATGCGAGGTCAAGTGGGCCTTAGGAAGCATCACTACAAACAAAGCTAGTGGAGGTGATGGAAATCCAATTGAGCTATTTCAAATTTGGAAAACTCAGCAGTGGCCACAGGACTGGAAAAGGTCAGTTTTCATTCCAATCCCAAAGAAAGGCAATGCCAAAGAATATCCAAAGTACCACACAATTGCACTCATCTCACACATTAGCAAAGTAATACTCAAAATTCTTCAACTCAGGCTTCAATAGTACGTGAACCATGAACTTCCAGATGTTCCAGCTGGATTTAGAAAAGGCAGAGGAACCAGAGATCAAATTGCCAACATCTGTTGTATCATCTAAAAAGCAAGAGAGTTCCAGAAAAACATCTATTTATGCTTTATTGACTATGCCAAAGCATTTGGCTGTGTGGATTACAACAAACTGTGAAAAATTCTTCAAGAGATGGGAATACCAGACCACCTGACTTGCCTCCTGAGAAATCTGTATGCAAGTCAAGAAGCAACAGTTAGAACTGGAGTTGGAAAAACAGACTGGTTCCAAATAGGAAAAGGAGTACGTCAAGGCTGTATATTGTCACCCTGCTTATTTAGCTTACATGCAGAGTACATCATGAGAAATGCTGGGCTGGAGGAAGCACAAGCTGGAATGGAGATTGCCGGGAGAAATATCATTAACCTCAGATATGCAGATATCAACACCCTTATGGCAGAAAGCGAAGAACTAAAGAGCCTCTTGATGAAAGTAAAAGAGCAGAGTGAAAAAGTTGGCTTAAAACTCAACATTCAGAAAACTAAGATCATGGCATCTGGTCCCATCACTTCATGGCAAATAGATGGGGAAACAATGGAAACAGGGACAGACTTTATATTTTGGGGGGCTCTAAAATCACTGCCGATGGTGATTGCAGCCATGAAATTAAAAGACATTTGCTCCTTGGAAGAAAAGCTATGACCAACCTAGACAGCATATTAAAAAGCAGAGATATTACTTTGTCAACAAAGGTCCATCTAATCAAAGCTACGGTTTTTCAAATAGTCATGTATGGATGTGAGAGTTTGACTATAAAGAAAGCTGAGCGCCGAAGAATTGATGCTTTTGAACTGTGGTGTTGGAGAAGACTCCTGAGAGTCCCTTGGACTGCAAGGAGATCCAACCAGTCCATTCTAAAGGAGATCAGTCCTGGGTGTTCATTGGAAGGAATGATGCTAAAGCTGAAACTCCAGTACTTTGGCCACCTGATGTGAAGAACCAACTCATTGGAGAAGACCCTGATGCTGGCAATAACTGAGGCAGTAGGAGACGGGGACGACAGAGGATGAGATGGTTGGATGGCATCACCGACTGATGGACAAGTTTGAGCAAGCTCCGGGAGTTGGCGATGGACAGGGAAGCCTGGCATGCTGGAGCCCATGGGGTTGCAAAGAGTCAGACAGGACTGAGCTACTGTACTGAACTGAAGTGAATGAAGAAGAAAGTTTTCATTTCTTGATCATGAAAGCAGCCATGGTCTCCCCATGGAGCGCATCAATACCACCAAGATTCATGTTATCCCACTTGGATGCACAGGATCATGCGATGTATTAGACAGCTCAATATGTTTTGTGAGGAATGTTTCCATCTAAATGCGACATGTAGAAATGATACCATTCACTGGACTTAAGAGATAGCTCACAATGAGAGTATAGAATCCTCTTATAGTGAAATAGCTAGAAGCTATTTTAAAACCATGAGACACGTTAGCAGAATGGAATAAAAATGAATTCACTGACCACATAAGGATGAAGTGAATAATGCCTCAGGTGTTTCGGTGGCAGTCTGATCCAGGTTATCGTAACAAAGATGTCAGCAATTTAGTCTTTCCCCATGGTTGTGCACTCGTAACTGAACATCTCCCCCACCAGTGTACCTCTCACAGACTGTTCACAGCCAGCATCCGGCTGCTTAGCAGCAAAACACTAAATGATACGGGAGCAGCAGTTCCTCGTCAGAAGGTCACTTACAAACAAAATACCAAGCTTTGTTCCTATTTTACAGATGAGGAGTTTGATACAATGAGGGATGAGTGACTTGTCCTGACCAGGCAAGGCAGGAGATAAGTAAAAACATGATTTTGTCAGAATCAGTTCACAGAACGCAGAAACAAAGCGTGGTAGGAAGGAGGGAATTAGACAATATCCCAAACTGATCAGAATGAAGTGATGGAACGATGCATGTTGATTCTCGTAATACCCATTGCATGCATACAAAAGTATGTTTTGAATGAACATTTAAGAAACTGTTTTTGAACCAGTGATACACATTTTCTGTCTTTACAGAAAGAAAACTTCGTAGAGGTCTGTGCTGTGCTCTTGTTTTTGATAAACTTTTAAAAGATAATCTGTTTTTCAAAATAGTTAAACAGAACAGTGATTTCCTCTTATCAACAAATGCATGTGAGTATACACAGTCCTGGTTAATTTAGGTGTCAAGTAGAGCTTAGAATTTTTGAGAAAAATAAGAAATTATGCAGTACAACACAGCTCTAAGGGGGTGGGGGGAGACAAAGCATTCTGAATTTTATAAAGCTCTTCTTTTTGAAGAACCTTAAACTTTGTCCATCACCTGTTCCATAAACTCTGCCAAAATCAGAATAAGAGATTTGATTCTGAGATTCTAGGTATAGGTATGGGGAGGAAAAGCAGAAAGAGGGAAGTTACACAAAATCAGCAGTGAAGATCATCTGGTTATTAATGTAATGCTTTGTTATCTGGAATTTTCCTTTTTAAAGCAAGCAGAACTCAAACCCAAAAGGCTAAAGAGTATTTTACGTTAAACAGTGGCTAAATTTTTGAGAGAATGGATCAGACTATAGGAGAATTTTCATTTTCAGTGAGGTTCCCTATTCTATGGAGAAGCAAATGGCAACCCACTCCAGTATTCTTGCTGGGAAATACATGGACAGAGAGGACTGTTGGGTTACAGCATGGGGTCATAAAGAGTCTGACATGACTGAGCGACTAACGATTTTACTTTCATTTTCACTTTCCCTATTACATCCCCAACTCTCCCAGTGTTTTAAAGCCAGCAATTCCCAGAGATTTTCTGGATAGCAATCAATTCCTTTCCATATACAATGAACTGTCATCTTCATGCAAAGTGATACAAAGTGAGATTCTCATTCAGACACAATAAAGATATTAGAAAAAAGCAATAAGCAAAAGCAAAAGCAATTTTACATATGCATACCATGTATCACTCAGCCCTTCAAAAATTTCAGAAAAGTTTATTGGAAGCAAGTTGAAAAGGACCATCTCCATATAGCATCTTAGTTCCAGTCAAGGGAAGATAATTTTTTACAATTTGGATGAATTATAATATGCATCTGCTTTAGACTTCCCAAATTTCTTTGATCACAGAACTTTCTTTGCAAGTGTAATATGCTGATGGAACATGTACAGCACTGTGAACCCTCAGGTTAAAATAAAGAGCAAAAACACAGTCTCAGAATAAATGCTGCTAGAAGCATTCAAAAAGGATCTCTAAAACAGAGCCTAAAACAGTAACAATTTATTTAAATATTAATTTAAAGAAATTAAATTAACTTGCTAAAGGCCAAAATGAACAAAGTAACAAAAAACAAGTTACTGCAAGTTTAGTTGCTTGAAGATCAGCTGGATCCTTTTGAGACTTGTCTTTAAACTTTTTAAAGATAGGTCTAGAGTAATCTTTATGCTAGGGCTTGTTTAGCCATACTGTTAATCCATGATCCTCTGGATTCTCTATGAATGTCCCAGAAATTCAACAAGTTCTCTCCATTCTGAATGATGGAATTCAGATGTCTCCACCCAATGTTATCTCTGAAAATTGTTTAATCTACAGTTCCCTTATGGTTTTTATTTGGACTTCATGAGTATTTCAGAAATGCATAATATAGTGTTCAACAATTAATTCATGGAGACCCTATTCATATTTGCAAGAGGTTTTTGTTAGGTAACACTCTTTTCTCTGCTACTCTGTGCCACAAATTCCAGCCTCCCCAGGTTCCTCCAGACTCTGTCCCCTCAATTCAGTGAGACTACCATGCTCTCCTTGGGGTTTTCCCTCCCTACATCATGATCTAGAAAATACTTCCAAGTAAAACTCAGGTTGATTGTAAGGCTAAGCCTGTTTGCTTCCCTTCTCTTAGGGATCACACTCTCACACCGCCTATTGCACACCCAGTGTCTAACAGGAACTGTTCTGCATGTTTTGCTGAGTTTTTCAGCTATTTATGATGGGAAGGAAAGTCTGGTACCAGTTACTCTATGAAGTCCAGAGATGGAAGTCTCTATGAGTTTTATAAAGGAAACTGCCAGGATTTAAAAGTAACTTAAATAACATCTCCTGGAAGAGTTCAAAGAAATTTTGTCAATAATTATTTGAGATTTGAGGTTTTGTTTTGTTGCTTGCTTTTCTTGCTAAGGTACTTTGGTTAATTACCTAACTTTTTATAATCACTAAGATTTCACTGTTGCCTTTTTTTGGTCTAAAATATCTTTATCTATTTCACTTCTATTTATCTTAAAATTCTCTGGATAGAATTAGACCATTTTTTAACACTGCAGTACTGATTTACAGTGAAGGGTTCATAATCAGCTCCTGGAAAATTGTTCACTGCAGATGTTGGCTTTTGTTTATCTTAGAACAGCAAAAAATAGACTCTTAAGAGGATTTCAGAATATTTGTCCCAAGCCTCTAATTTTACTCATAAGGAAAGTATGTTCTAGAAAAGTTCAATGTTGTTGTTGTTCACTTATTAAGTCATGTCTGACTCTTCGTAACCCCATGAACTACAACGCACCAGGCCTCCCTGTCCCTCATTATCTCCTGGAGTTTGCCCAAGTGCATATCCACTGAGTTGGTGATACTATCCAACCATCTTATCCTCTGTTGCTCCCTTCTCCTCCCCTCTGTCTTTCCCAGCATCAGGGTCTTTTCCAATGAGTCAGCTCTTCACATCAGGTGGCCAAAGTATTGGCGCTCCAGCTTCACCATCAGTCCTTTCAACACTTTAGGGTTGATTTCCCTTAGGATTGATTGGTTTGATCTCCTTCTGTCCAAGGGACCCTTGAAAATTCAATAACTAATGCAAAATTATCTGACTAGTGGTCGACAAGATTAGAACCAGAACTCTTATTTCTCTGTCTAAATTCAATTCTTGCTTCATGTTTGTTTCATCTCATCACACTACCTTCCTCACCAGAGGTGGGAGTTGTGTAAGAGGCTTTCCCATTCACTCCATTTGTTAATAAGGTTAATATCAATAAAAACAAAATCGCTGTCTCCATTTTTTTCCATCATTCACAACTTCTGACATCTTTTTACTGTAGCTCAAGTACTTTTGTATTTAAGAAGTCAAAGAAAGCCAGCTTAATCACCACACTCCTCCTGCTGGAAAGAATATCTAACTACAGGCAATAGGAAGGCATTTAGACAGAGAAAGAAGATTGTGCCAGATGCTCTGGGGACAGAGGTAGGTACAAAAGAGATTGAGAAGACAAGGCTGCATATATAAAACATTTAGAGCACAATATGAAACTCTAGTCTTCATCTCAAAAGCCAAGTCTTCACTGCTCTCCTATAGTATCTGTAAGGTAAGCGGCCCTGAGTCAGAAAACACGAGTAGAATATTATTGAAGAGAGAAACCTGTGTGGCAGTTATTGAAAATAAGGCTCACCTAGATATGTTGCTGGCTTTCCAGGTGGCACTAGCAGTGAAGAGCCCATCTGCCAATAAAAGAGACATAAGAGACGTAGGTTTGATGCCTAGGTGGGGAAGATTCCCTGGAGGAGGGCATGGCCACTCACTCCTGCATTCTTGCCTGGAGAATCCCATGGACAGAGGAGCCTGGCGGGCTACAGTCTGTAGGGTCACAAAGAGTCAGATACGACCGAAGTGACTTTACATGCCTGCAGACATGTGAGCAATGTTTTATCATAATACATAACAACCTATCAAGAGAATGAGAGCAATAATGCTGACAGGTGATATTACAGCCCGTGGTGCCCTGCAGTACCTGTGTAGAGGCCTCAGGGGACCCGGGGCCCTGGTGCCGGTGCTTCCTACTCTTCAGTCCAGCCTGCTCAGTGCCTTCTACTGGCTCTTAACACCAAGTCAGTCTGCATGATGTGGATTTTTTTTCTTAACTCTCTGTGCAGATAGCATAAGCTATTTTCAAGTTATAAGGAGAAAAAAAAAATTCCCAAAGAATTCAAAATGTGCTAATTTCTATTACATTAGTGATTAGCTTTTTTTAAAAAAAAAATCAATAACTAGCAAGAAATGATTAAAGGCTCTCTAAATATAAATTCTTCATCATCTTGAATACAATGTTGCTATTAACAAGACTTAATAATGGTGCTCACTAGTCTATAACATTAGATGGAGAAGAGTAAATATTTTATTAACCCTCCCAGAGCTTTTTATTGACCATCTTTTCTCTCTTCTCTTATAATACATGGCATTACAAATAAAATAAACCAAGTATTATACATCCATTTATAATACCATGTCACAGACTTCTTTAGTTCACCCTGAAGTAAAAATATAGCTCCTTATTTTGGATTATTATGATCTAACTAGACTTTACTGAGTCGAGGGGAAAAAAGAAACCTTTAGAATAGCAGCTAATATTAGCTAACATTGTTGAGCACTTACTCTAAGCCAGGCACCATGCTAAACGCTTCTACTTGATGATCTTATTTAATTCTCACAACAACCCTATGAGTTGCATACTTTTATTATCCCCATTTCTTTAATGAGGAAATCAAGCTTTGGGAGGGTAAATAACCCCCCTGAAATTACAGAGCTGGTAGGCGCTGAAAGGCTGGCTTCAACCTGCCATCTGCACTTTGAACTACTCTGTTCCTTACTCCCATGCTTTTCCCAATAACTGACTGCACTTGCTACATGGAAAGACAAGCTTGTGTCAGGCCTTTTAGGTGACTTTTGAAGATTCAAGATAGGAAATCTAAGTAGCACAATGGATAACAGATAGGGTTGGGTTCAGTTTCCTGTATGTTGGCTGCGATTACAAACATTTATCTCACACAAGAAGAAATATGCATATGTGCTAAGTTCTTTCAGTCATGCCTGACTCTTTGTGATCCTTTGGACGGTAACCCACCAGGCTCCTCTGTCCATGGGATTCTCGAGGCAAGAATACTGGAGTGGATTGCCATTTCCTTTTCCAGGGGATCTTCCCGACCAGAGATTCACTCTGAGTCTCTCATGTCTCCTGTACTGGCAGGTGCATTCTTTACCACCAGCACCACCTGGGAAGCCCAAAATAAAATATACTTGAATACAAATAGTACAGGATGATGGTATTTAAGAGAAATCCTTGAATGTTCCTAGTTTTCAAAAAAGTAAACCATTGCAAATTTCAATACATTATATAGTTTAATTACAAACTACTTAAGATGTTTGAGAGTTATAGTATAGCACAGTTTCAAGGGACTTCCCTGGTGGCTCAGATGGTAAAGTGTCTGTCTACAATGCGGGAGACCTGGGTTCGAGCCCTGGGTTGGGAAGATCCCCTGGAGAAGGAAATGGCAATCTACTCCAGTACTGTTGCCTGGAAAATCCCATGGACAGAGGAGCCTGGTACGCTACAGTCTATGGGGTTGCAAAGAGTCAGACACGACTGAGCGACTTCACTTCAGTTCACTTCACAGTTTCAAGACACTTGATGACACTAACCTAAAGAACTACCAGATATCACATAAAAAATTATAGTATTAAAAAAAAAATTTTAGGCCATACCAGGTGTGGGATCTTAGGCCCCCCACCAGGGATCAAACCCACACCCCATGTATCGGAAGCAAGGAGTCTTACTTAACCACTCTTAACCACAGGGAAGTCCCAACAATGATAGCATTTTGATGTCAGGAGTCATATAGGTTCTAATTCTTATTCTACCGATAAGAGTATGAATGACCTTGACCTTATCTGTAATGTGAGGATGATAATAACAATAGTACTCAACTGGGAGAGCTGACATGTTGATAACAGGGATAATCAGCACAGGTGCCTCACACCTGGAGAGCATTCCGTGAATGCTGGCTATTGTTGAAGTGTTCACTTGTTCATGTGAACAGTTCTTCTGAAGCCCAGCACATGGAAAACTCGAACAGGACTTGTGTGTGTAACTGATTGCACTAGAGTTCCAAGTACTAGGGCTAAAGGAATGATGTGTGCCTGATTTGTTCCCCACAAGGGTGACGATGCTGTGGAGTTCTCCATCATGATTTGTCTCTTCTTTTACCAGTTAAGACAGCCATGGATCTGAAGAACTTGTGAATATTCCATAAATACGATTGCAAAGAAAGAGGATGTTTCTTCTGAGTGACATTGGCAAGGAAAACCACCCCATCCATTAATTCTCAAGGAAAAGCAGTATGATATTTGAGAAACAGTAATTGTGATGGAATTTGTTTTTCGAAGTCCAAGAAGCTCCTACTGGAATCTTGAATCTACCACTTAATTATCTGTAACCCTTAGACAAGTTAATTAAAGGACAAGGATACTGGAGTGGGTTGCCATTTCCTTATCCAGGGGAATCTTCCTGACCCAGGAATCAAACTCAGGTCTCCTGCATTGCAGTTGGATTCTTTACCAACTGAGCCACCAGGGAAGCTGAGAAAATGTATCTGTCCCTGGCAGAACTAGCTACTAAATAGAATTTTTTTTTCTTAAATCTACCCCATCCCCAACCGTTACTCAAATCCAGGGTGTGCCTTATTTGGTTTATCTTGAAACACAAATGTCTTGTGTTTGTCATCTGACTTCCTGTTGCATCATTGTTCTTTTTTAGCAAAGTAAGATGGTCTGCCTCTGAGTTTAATATAACTGAATGGACCTGTGGCTATCAAGTAAGCACATTAAAAATATACCCAAAGCCTTCCGGGAATATCTGATACGGTTCACTAAATAACCATTCTGCAACTCACAGTCCCCTGAAATACTACTTTGTATCCTATTACCTGAAAGGATTAAAAGAAATCTGTATATCAGAACATAGTTTGGACACACACAGACAGAAGGTTTCTGCAGTTTTAAATGAACAAAAACTCCCTCAAACAAAACTGAAGATCAAAGTTTTGGCCCAGTAATTTCGAATATCAGATGAAATGCCCCAGTTGGGTTAGTTTGATTATTCTTCTTTAGCCTGATTGTTTCTCTCTATCACCTCGTGCCATTAATGGAGGAATTAATCTCTGAAGTTCTAGTGGCTCAGCATTTCCAATTATTCACTTCAGCTAAGGAATGTTTTTTAAGAAAAGCTCAGTGTTCTCAGTTACGATAAGTCTACCAGCAGACACTGATATCCAACTTGAACTGGTACCCAGAAAAAGCATCTCCTCCATAGAAATTTCTCTGAGGATTGAAAAAAATCCATTCTACAGCTTATTTCCTTTCTTAAAGTCCATATACATAATCAGTTTAAAGCATAAAAAGTGTTTAATAAGCATTTTAACAATTTTTTTCCTAAAGAGTATGTTCAGAAACACACAGGGAAAGAATGTGACAGAACAAATACTACAGTCTTCTTAGGACTAGTTCTGTAATATAAGCAGTATAATCTAAAATATATTATGACACCCTGGTCCTATTTTATTGCCTGGCTAGATATTAGGAAGACATCAAGCTTCTAGTTTAATAGTAAAACAAAATAAAGCAATTTCCCTAGTGGTCCAGTGGCTAAGACTCCATGCTCCCAATGCAGGGGACCTGGGTTCGATCCCTGGTCAGGGAACTAGACATGCTGCAACTAAGATCCAGTGAAGCCAAATAAATAAGTAAAAATAAAACAAACAAGAACCTCCCTTTTGTTTTTAGCATCCTGCTCCAGCATGACCCCTCCTTGTTCTTACTGAATGGTTTCTTCTATTGATTGCCTTTACCTTGATGAAAAGTCAAGGAGTTCTTTGAACCTATTATCTCTCTTTATGAAACAGGCTCTCAATGTTTAAGAAAACTTTCAGAGGAGACATTACTTCTGCTAGTCTGATGATGCCACAAAAGCTCTGTTGACTCTGGCAAACCTGGGTGCTTCGTTTCTCTTCTCTGTAAACTGAATGCTTAGCCTTCATTTTAAGGAGTTATACATTTGCTAAGTGCAGCTTCCCTTATGCTAGTCTTTATTCCTTCAAAATGTATATTGCGTCTAAGTAGTTTCATGCTAAAAATGAGATCCGTTAAACACAAGCATTAGTCTAATTTTACAAGCCTTTGTTTGCGGGAATAATTATAAAGTCAAAGTGTGTCATTACTGCTCCAAAATATACTTGGGGGAAAAAGTCTCTGGTAATTGACATTTCATGAATTTTACCCTTCACAAGCCTCCATTTTTACAAACTGGCCCAGTTTCTCACAGGCTCCAAAACTGTGAACATACTCTTTTAGTTACTGTTCCTTTGGGTTGAGAGTACGGTGCCAAGGAATTCCAGAGATGAGTGAGCTCTCAAAATTCTATCTCAGATCTCCAGGTCTGAGAAGATATGAGTTGCTAGAAATTTTTTTTATTTAGTTCAGTTTTATAGTTGCATTAACAACGTTTATAATGCCACTGCTCATTTAGTCCCGAATCAAAAGCCACCAATCCACAGAGGCTTCCCCCACCCTCCTCTCTAGAGTATCCCCAACCATTGCTCTCTGTTATATTCCCTACCTCCTTTCTGCACGGTACTGTACGTCAGTGTGAAGGTGCTGCCGTTTGCTTACTGAATGCCTTGATCCACTAGGGCATAGACACCTGACAGCTAGTGATTGTCGCCTTCTTCATTTCTGTCTCCCCAGAGCCTAGAGTTGCACTGAATGGATGAGACGAACTAAAGTTTCCCGCTACTGAGTCATCCCTTCGTCATTACTTGGGGATGCTCTCATCTATCTCAAATCTCTCCTCAACCAAAATACAGCCAGCATGCTACCATTTCTTCTTCTAAGAGTATATTGTTATTGTTCTTTCTCTGATTACCCAGGTAATAAGGGCTTATTTTAGAAAATGGCAGGGGGGGGGTGAGGTGGGGGGAGGTTGGTGAAACCTAAGTCATATAAAAAGATAATTAAAATCACTGGGGTTGACCAATCATCACAGTTTGTCCAAGAATTGAGAGGATTTCTAGAATGTGGGGAAAAACAGCAATGTCCAGAGCAAGCCAGGATGAGTTGGTGACCCTGCACCTCACCTCTCACTAAGTAGTTACTATTAATAATTTACTCTATCTTCATCCATTACTTTATGCATATTACAGTTAATTGGGATTTCATTATATAGATAATTTTGAATTCAGCTCTTTCCAATTAATTTTATGCCATAAGCATTTTTCCACATCATTAAAATTCTTTCATTATATCATTTTTTTAAACTGCTTAATCTTGGACGTTATGCTTAAGAGGCACTGTAATACAAGCACGCGACCCGTTGCTGTCATGTCTGACTTTTTCAACCCGGCAGACTGTAACCCATCGGCTCCTCTGTCCATGGGATTTTCCTGGCAAGAATACTGAAGTGGTTTGCCATCTCCTCCTCCAATTCAGTTCAGTTCAGTCACTCAATCATGTCCGACTCTTTGCAACCCCATAGACTGCAGCACACTAGGCTTCCCTATTCATCACCAACTCCTGGAGCTTGCTCAAACTCATGACCATCAAGTCAGTGATGCCATTTAACCATCTCATCCTCTGTCATCCCCTTCTCCTCCTGCCTTTAATCTTTCCCAGCATCAGGGTCTTTTCCAATGAGCTGGTTCTTTGCATCAGATGGTCAAAGTATTGGAGTTTCAACTTCAGCATCAGTCCTTCCAATGAATATTCAGGACTGATCTCCTTTAGGATGGACTGGTTGGATCTCCTTGCAGTCCAAGGGACTCTCAAGAGTCTTCTCCAACACCACAGTTCAAAAGCATCAATTCTTTGGCACTCAGCCTTCTTTATGGTCCAACTCTCACATCCATATATGACTACTGGAAAATCCATAGCTTTGACTAGATGGACCTTAAAGTACTGTCTCTGCTTTTTAATATGCTGTCTAGGGTAGTCATAGTTTTTCTTCCAAGGAGCAGGCATCTTTTAATTTCATGGTTGCAGTCACCATCTTCAGTGATTTTGGAGCCCAAGAAAATAAAGTCTGTCACTGTTTCCTCACATGTCACTCACATCCATACATGACTACTGGAAAAACCATAGCTTTGACTAGAAGGCAGATTGCCTGGGGTCAAGGCCCAACTCTGCCTTGGGCATTCTGCTTATCTTCTGTGCCTTAGTTTCCTCATCTTTAACACAGGGATAAGGAAAGTATAGGGCTGTTATAAGGATTACGTAAGTTTATATTTGAAAGTTATGAAAGTTGTCTCTGTTTTTCCTGATAGATTGCTATAACAGGATGTTCATGCTACACGAATGTCAGACCTTCTTCTTATTTTTCAGAGATCTTATTCCCAAATAAACCTTTATATTCCTAACTCCACCTCTATATCTACAAGTATAGCTATATGTATATATGTACATAATCACCCAACCAGTACAGAAACTCTGCTAATTTGATAGGAGAAACAAAAGACATTTGCTGCATTTCTTTGATTACAGACACGATTGAATATTTATTCATCTTAACTAGGCTCTGAAATGTCCTCCTTTGTGAATTGACTATTCATATTCTCTGCCCACTTTTCCTATTGGGTCTTAGTGTTCTTCTCGTCTATTTGTACAAGTTCTTTAAATGTAAGAGATATTAGCCCTTTACCTCATTATTGGGTTTTGGTAGATAGAGGTTCCACACTGTTATGTAGTCAAATGATAATAAATTACTTTGTAATTTTTTATCTTTGCTCTCACACCAAGAGAGTACATTCCCTTCTAGAGATCAGTCACTTACTGTGTCTCCTTATTAATAGTTTATATTTAGTCCACCTGGAATAAATTTTCAGATATGGCGAAAGTCTAAATTGACTTTTCTGGCTCTGACTGTAAAATCATGTCTCCCCAGACCACTTAATGAACAATCTTACCCTTTCTGATTTTCCATGTCTTCCAACATCATTTATTAAAATTGTATACATACTTTATTCTTTTCCTGTTACATAAATTTGTTGTCTTTCTATGTCCTATATCTGCTAAATTGTTGTGGTTTTATCACCTGATTTAACAGGTGTTATGTTGAATCTCAATCAGTAGACTTCTGTACTTTTTCCAAAGTGCACTTATGGCACTTTAGAGTGTGTCTAGACAGGATCACTTTCTCTTTCTTTCTGCTGTCCCCAGATTGGAAAATTTATCATTGCTGAGGCCAGTAATGAAGGTAATAATACAGAGAATTCTCATAAAGCCTCTACATAAAGGAGGAAAACCTAATTTGTGAAGCAGAGTTGTTTAAAACATGGTACAAATGTGACTAGGATGCTCTCTCTAGCTTGTGCAGGAGTCTGTGGATTTCATCCTATTTTCTGGTGCAGAGCAAACTAAGAGCTTAAGGTTTAGGATGTGACAGGGACATCACAGGACCTACTAATGGCATGTTTTTATAGTGATGTGAAGAAAAGAGAAATGTGTTTATCCTGCGACTGTGTGACCAAGAGTATCTCCTATAATTGGATGAAAGAAGTGGTCAGTAAATACGGATGGACAGAAAGGTGAATAAATGCAAAGGGAGGATCATAGACCAGACTTGTCCAATCATTTCTGCTGCTTCCACCACCATCTTTTCAACAATCCTGGTTAAACTGAGTTCAGAAGCGGGGAGGGAGAGGAAATGACAGGGAAGCTAGAGGGCAGTGGCATGCCAGCCAATAGCAGCTAGAAGACTCCCACTTGGTCACCCCCAGGATAAATACTACGAAAGGGAAAAAGTATAGATGCCTGAAGGGAGACAGAATTCCTTTGCAACAGCAATCACCATGTAGGCTAACTCTAACTCTGTGATTGTTTTAGTTGGCAGGATTTCATTTGGGGTATACTTAACCGTTCATATTGAGTTGGCCAAAAAGTTCGTTTGGGAAAACCCAAACGAACTTTTTGGCGAATATTATGACAGAGATGTGCTCAACTGGATTTGTCTTTACCACCACGACAAATGAGTAAACATCTTTTCTCTTCTCCCTTCCTTCCTTCCTTTTCTTATTGCTCTTGTGCCTTTTAAGTGGGTTTAAAATAAGTACCGCATGCACCTTCCAATTCACTCAGATGTATAAACAGGAAAGGGGCAAACAACTGTTTAATGAACATTAAAGCCAACAAGAGCAAGAGTAAACATGCAACCGAGGCTTGTAAAATGAAATAGAATGCATCTGAAGATTCTGTGGGGATGAACGTTTTTCCTTTTCTTTAAAATATAAATTTATTTATTTTAATTGGAGGCTAATTACTTTACAATATTGTAGTGGTTTTGCCATACATTGACATGGATTTGCCATGGGTGTACATGTGTTCCTTAACTAGAAGTTTTTTGTTTTTTCCTTTTATCCTATATGAAGCACATACAGTTTTTAAAGGTGAATGTGAAGAGTATCCTCATGAGAAAGCAATGCCACCTGCCATGGTTCGGGATCTGCCAACACCCTGCAAGGTTGTTAAGAGTTGGCCAGAGGCTCTGTGGTTGAGCTAAGAAGCCGTTTTCTGAATAGTCAGTCCTTCAGGGCCGTAGCCAAGCTCCACACTGAATGATGAGTTTTAAGGGTCTTCTGTGTTTATAGTGAAAAGTAATCTGACTTTGAAAGACAGCCTGGAGGTGACACATTTTTAATAATGCTAGAAAACTTTCTTCAAGTCCTTGAAAGAAAGAAGCATCATCTCAGTCTGACTAGATGCCAAAATACAGAGCAAAGAACAAACCACCTAAAAACAGCTACAGCTACACATATTACTTAGAATAGTAGAGGGACAGTGGTCCTTGGTAAAGGCATTGTTTTCGAAGATGTAAATCCTGTCATCCTAAAAGAGGCAAATCCATGTGTTTGTGGTCAAACAGACCTGGGCCTGAATCTGTGTTACTTTAGGAATCTGGGACAATGGGTTTCTTCATCTGTGAAATTTCTTACTTCACAGGCTTGTAGTAAAAATCAAATGAGATCGGGATGTCAAGTACTTAGCCCAGAAGCAGGCGCGTTATAAGTGCTCAATAAATGGCAGCCATTATCATTATTGTTGTTATTTCTCATCATCATCCTAGTAGGGGAAAGAGCTAGATAGGTCTTCTAGTCCAACCTTCCTGCTTCTACTTTGGGTCACATTTAAATACTTACAGAAGACAAAATGAATCCCTCTACTATTTTAAAGGGTACTTAAGAAAAAGGAAAGTACATGATTTCCTGTATGAATTCTTTCTCGCTCAGAAATGTTTCCTACTTTTTCCAAAAACCTCTCATGTTCCAACATAAGCCTATTTCTTCTTGGCTATACTTACTGAGGATGGGAAACAATTTATCACCCTGTTTAGCAACCTTGTAGATGCTGTACTTTAAGGAAATTATGACTTGGCCCTCCTCTTCCTTTCTCATTCCCCTGGACTCCACGCCAAATGCACAGCTAAACTCTACCACTTTCACTAAAGGAAATAATAATCTGACTACAGTTTAGTTATAATTCACTAATCCTAAACACTAGACAGTGGTTCTCAGACCTGTTTTGTAATACATCAAGGAAATTCTCTGTACCGAGAGTAATAATGGCAAATACGAGCAGCTGAGCCAAAATAATGGCTCATGTAGAGCAAAATCAGGTGATTTGAAGGAAGCTGAGTCAATGATAAGGAGGGAAAGATCTGTACAGATCAAAGGCAGGTAGTTCTGACCAAGAGTTTGATTTGTTAGAGGGTCAGTATGGTGAAACAGTTATATACATTTATCTTCTCTTCCCCTTGAGATGGTATGAAAATGTCAGAAACAGAATACAAAAAAAATTAAAGAGGAAGGGCTCTACTAGTGAACAATATATTTGGTCAATTTCTGGAAAACTGAAAACTCCATCAGTTTCTGATGGAGAAGTGTTTCCTGATGAAGCAACAAAGAAGAAGCCTCAGTCAAGAGAGATGGAGGCAGGGAAGGCGGGACGGAGAGAGAGGAGTGTGCACATATGTAAGTATTGGGAATGGGAAAGGGAATACAATCAGGGAGAATGACAATCTGAAGAATACAGGAGAGGAACAGGAAACAGAGGGCTACCATGGTGGCTCAGGGGTAAAGAATCTACTTGCCAGTGTAGATGTGTGTTTGATCCAGGGTCAGGAAGATCCCCTGGAGAAGGAAATGGCAACCCACTCCAGCATTCTTGCCTGGGAAGTCCCATGGTCAGAGGAGATTGGCAACTACAGTCCACGGGGTCGCAAAGAGTTGGACACGACTGAGCGACTAAAACAATGACAACAGGACACAGACACCAGATACAACAAATGGTGGCATTGAGTTTGGGCTAAAAATAGAGGAATTAATTAAAATATGTTTCAGCAAACCTATGACTACCAAAGGGGGAAAGGGAGGATTAGTTAGGAGTTTGGGACTAATAAATATACACTATTAGATATAAAATTTAAAATAAGAACTCTGCTGGATATAGCACAGAGAACTATATTCAGTATCTTACAACACATATACCTGAAAGTAGCAAAACATTGTAAATCAACTGTATTTCAAGTGTTTAAATTTCTTTAAAATTAAAAAAAATCAAGTGTGTTTTCAGAAAATTTCACTTCTCTAGCTCTCATGAACAATTTATAGAGTCTAAAAGAAAATATACAAGGTTGTTTTCTAAAGAAATTGAATAACATCAATACCAAAGATTCAACATCAATTAAGAGAAGTTCTCGGAAGGAAGAAGAGAAGAAAAAAAAAAAAAACAGAAATAAGGACATTTTCAAATAAATGAGAAAATTTTCTAGAGATGAAGGATATATAAGTCACCATATGAAGGAAGTCCCCAACAGCTCAGTACAATGAAGTAATACAAGTGATCAGAAACATGAAGAATAAAGAAAAAAAACACCAAATCCTCCCTAAAAGCAAAATTGCTTACCTACAAAGTGATGGTTCTCAAGATAGAAAACAGCTTCACAATGACAACATGGGTTACTGATAACAGTGGAATAATATTTTTATAGTTCTAATGGAAAAGGCAAAGGAGAGAAAAAGAGAAGCTAAAGGCAAAGAAGAAAACGAAAGATACACGCATTTGAATGCAGAGTTCCAAAGAATAGCAAGGAGAGATAAGAAAGTCTTCCTCAGTGATCAGTGCAAAGAAATAGAGGAAAACAATAGAATGGGATAGACTAGAGATCTCTTCAAGAAAATGAGAGATACCAGGGGAACATTTCATGCAAAGATGGGCACAATAAAGGACAGAAATGGTATGGAACTAACGGAAGCAGAAGATATTAAGAAGAGGTGGGAAGAATACACAGCAGAACTATACAAAAAAGATCTTCATGACCCAGATAACCATGATGGTGTGATCACTCACCTAGAGCCAGACATCCTGGAATGTGAAGTCAAGTGGGCCTTAGAAAGCATCACTATGAACAAAGCTAGTGGAGGTGATGCAATTCCAGTTGAGTTATCTCAAATCCTAAAAGATGATGCCATTAAAGTGCTGCACTCAATATGCCAGCAAATTTGGAAAACTCAGCAGTGGCCACAGGACTGGAAAAGGTCAGTTCTCATTCCAATCCCAAAGAAAGACAATACCAAAGAATATTCAAACTACCATACAATTACACTCATCTCACATGCTAGTAAAGTAATGCTCAAAATTCTACAAGTCAGGCTTCAATAGTACATGAACCATGAACTTCCAGATGTTCAAACTGGATTTAGAAAAGGCAGAAGAACCAGAAATCAAATTGCCAACATCTGCTGGATCATCAAAAAAGCAAGAGAGTTCCAGAAAAACATCTACTTCTGCTTTATTGACTACGCCAAAGCCTTTGACTGCATGGATCACAACAAACTGTGGAAAATTCTTCAAGAGATGGGAATACCAGACCAACTGACCTGCCTCCTGAGAAATCTGCATGCAGGTCAAGAAGCGACAGCTAAAACTGAACATGGAACAAAAGACTGGCTCCAAATTGGGAAAGAAGTATGTCAAGTCAAGGCTGTATATTGTCACCCTGCTTATTTAACTTATCCACAGAGCACATCATGAGAAATGTGGATATGCACATGACACCAACTTTATGGCAAAAAGTGAAGAACTAAAGAGCCTCTTGATGAAAGTGAAAGAGGGGAGTGAAAAAGTTGGCTTAAAACTCAGCATCCAGAAAACTAAGACCATGGCATCTGGTCCCATCACTTAATGGGAAATAGATGGGGAAACAGTGGAAACAGTGACAGACTTTATTTTGGGGGGCTCCAAAATCACTGCAGATGGTGACTACAGCTATGAACATAAAAGATGCTTGCTCCTTGGAAGAAAAGCTATGACCAATCTAAACAGCATATTAAAAAGCAGAGACATCACTTTGCCAACAAAGGTCCATCTAGTCAAAGCTATGGTTTTTCCAGTAGTCATGTAGGGATAAGAGAGTTGGACTGTAAAGAAAGCTGAGCACCAAAGAATTGATGCTTTTGAACTGTGGTGTTGGAGAAGACTCTAGAGAGCTCCTTGGACTGCAAGGAGAACCAACCAGTCCATCCTAAGGGAAATCAGACCTGAATATTCATTGGAAGGACTGATGCTGAAGCTGAAACTCCAATACTTTGGCCACCTGATGCGAAGAACTGACTCACTGAAAAAGACCCTGATGCTGGGAAAGATTGAGGGAAGGAGGAGAAGGGGACGACAGAGGATAAGATGGTTGGATGGCATCACCGACGTGAGTTTGAGCAAGCCCAGGAGTTGGTGATGGATAGGGAAGCCTGGAGTGCTACAGTCCATGGGGTTGCCAAGATTTGGACATGACTGAGCGACTGAACTGAACTGAACTGAATGGAAAAGGTTTTTTATAAAGTCAAAATAATGATAACATTTTATTTCTTTTAGACTCAACCTATAGGAAGACTAACTTCTGGTTATGGAATAGACAAATAAGTGCTATCTTCATTGACAATGCAAATGAATATGTATAGATGTTGAAAGTTAGGAAAGGGAAGGCATAAAGAAGAACTAAATGGAAGGGTAGAGGGATTAGTATCCTCATCTGACAAGACAGGCAATCAACAATAATGCCTACAGTTGGTGAAATAAAAAATTAAGAATGAAAGAATATCTCTTAAGTTACTAGAGAAAAGATGAATAAATCTTTCTTTTCTCATTTATTTTTGAGAATGCAAATTTAGATGTCTAAAAATGATAAATCAAGCATAATAGCAAAAGCATATTTAGAAGCATGGAAGTAATCTCAGAAATGTGCTACTTTAATGGATAAAGATGTAATAAATAGAGTGAGGGACTAATACCCTTAATCATGTACCTATATTACTTGAATAAAAATTATACATAGGTAGGTTGAATAATAGACTGAAAGACAAACAACTAGACTGGATTTATTTTTTTTTAAAGGCAGAGTCAGGGCTTTTCCAATGGCTCAGCAGTAAAGAATCCAAAGATGCAGATGTGAGTTTGATCCTTGGGTTGGGAAATCCCCTGGAGGAGGAAATGGCAACCTGCTCCAGTATTCTTGCCTAAAAACTTCCATGGACAGAGGAGTCTGGTGAGCTACAATCCACAGGGTTGCAAAGAGTCAAACATGGCTGAGTGCCTGAGCATGCACACAGATAATCAGGCAACATACAGTTTGTAAGATTAATTAGAAAAAAGGAAGTCATAGAAACAAGGTCTATATCTTGAGGGCAACAGTTGCTACAGGATCTCAGCTCTCCTTAACAAAGGTATTGAATTTACTCCTCCAATAACACAAGATTTTCTGGATTAAAGCACTGTTGACCAGATAATGTAAGCAATTATACCTCTGAGGCAGGACATTATCTACATCAGTACAAGAAATTTTAGTATCCCTGAAGTCAGGGCTACAGCATCTAGTGAATATTCCGACAATCAGAATGAAGCAGACTAGGCTGGGCAAGGAGAAAAGCAAGACAAATTGCTCAAGTGAGGCTCCTTTTGAATCTTCTCCAGGATTTAGGACCAGGATCTGAATAGATATTCTCAAAGACTTTAAAGTCTCTCTATTGGAATGAAAAGATTCATTGGACTTTGTGTATCAAAATTCAAAGGCTGTGAGTTTGAGAACTACCAGATTCAGAGTGTGTTTCTATGGCATGGGGCTTCCCCAGTGGCTCAGCAGTAAAGAATTCACTTGCAATGCAAGAGATGGAGGAGGCATGTGTTCAGTCCCTAGGCTGGGACAATCCCCTGGAGGAGGGCATGACAACCCACTCCAGTATTCTTGCCAGGAGAATCTCGTGGACATAGGAGCCTGGTAGACTATGGTTCATAGGATCACAAAGAGTTGGACATGACTGAGTGGCTAAGCACAGCACAGCACAGCACAGCAGGGACATAAGTGTTGGACAGCCTTGAATGCAAAAATTGACTCCACCATTAATGAAAACCATAAACAGCACTTGATTTTCCTTACTTTGGTCTCTTTGTAGAATAGGAATACAGTGGTCATCTGCTATTTGCAGAGGATCAGTCCCAGGACCCCCACAGATACCAAAATATGCAGATGTTCAGTATCTTATATAAAATGTTGTAAATATCTCCATATAGCCTATACACATCCACCTGTAGACCTTAAATCATCTCTATATTACTTATAATACATAATACAATGTAAATGCTATGTAAAAGTTGCCAGCATGGCAAATTCATATTCGCTTTTTGAAATTTTCTAGAATTTTTCTTTCTGAATATTTTTGATCCATGGTTGGTTAAACCTTGGATGTGGATCCCTAGAACACAAAGGGCTGGCTGCAATTATAACTCCATTGGATTATCAAAAAAGCAAGAGAGTTTCAGAAAAACATCTCTTTCTGCTTCATTGACTATGCCAAAGCCTTTGACTGTGTGGATCACCACAAACTGTGGAAAATTCTTAAAGAGGTGGGAATACCAGATCACCTGATCTGCCTCTTGAGAAATCTGCATGCAGGTCAGGAAGCAACAGTTAGAACTGGACATGGAACAACAGACTGGTTCCAAATAGGAAAAGGAGTCCGTCAAGGCTGTATATTGTCACCCTGCATATTTAACTTATATGCAGAGTACATCATGAGAAACGCTGGACTGGATGAAACACAAGCTGGAATCAAGATTGCCAGGAGAAATATCAATAACCTCAGATATGCAGATGACACCACCCTTATGGCAGAAAGTGAAGAGGAACTCAAACGCCTCTTGATGAAAGTGAAAGAGAGTGGAAAAGTTGGCTTAAAGCTCAACATTCAGAAAACGAAGATCATGGCATCCAGTCCCATCACTTCATGGCAAATAGATGGGGAAATAGTGGAAACAGTGTCAGACTTTATTTTGGGGGGCTCCAAAATCACTGCAGATGGTGACTGCAGCCATAAAATTAAAAGATGTTTACTCCTTGGAAGGAAAGTTATGACCAACCTAGACAATATATTAAAAAGCCGAGACATTATTTTGCCAACAAAGGTCCACCCAGTCAAGGCTATGGTTTTTCCAATAGTCATGTATGGATGTGAGAGTTGAACTATAAGGAAAGCTGAATGCTGAAGAATTGATGCTTTTGCACTGTGGTGTTGGAAAACTCTTGAGAGTCCCTTGGACTGCAAGGAGATCCAACCAGTCCATCCTAAAGGAAATCAGTCCTGAATATTCATTGGGAGGACTGATGCTAAAGCTGAAACTCCAATACTTTGGCCAATGGATGTGAAGAACTGACTCATTTGCAAAGACCCTGATGCTGGAAAAGATTGAAGGCAGGGGGAGAAGGGGACGACAGAGGATGAGATAGTTGGATGGCATCACTGACTCAGTGGACTTGAAGTTGAGTAAACTCCAGGAGTTGGTGATGGACAGGGAGGCCTGGTGTGCTGCAGTCCATGGGATCACAAAGAGTCGGACATGATGAGCGACTGAACTGAACTGAAGATAATGCTTAGAAAGATATTCAGTACATTATAGCTATAGCTATTAATCAAAAAAAGACACCACAAAAGTCTGAAAAATGCTTTCAAATCAAAATACATTTAACTCAAAATCACAGTGAAGTACCACTTTAACACATGAGGATGGCTATCCTAAAAAGAATGACAATAACAAGATTTGGCAAAGATGTGGAGAAATTAGACCCTCATATACTGCTGATAAGAATGTAAAATGATGCAGATACTTTGGAGAGCAGGTTGGCAGTTCCTTAAAAAGTTAAGCCTAGAGTTACCACATGACCCAGTAATTCCACTCTAGGTACAACCCAAGAAAATTGAAAAGATATGTCCCCACAAAAATTTGCACATGAACATTCATAGCAACATTATAGGCTAATAGTAGAAGCAATCATAAACTGATAAATAGACAAGCAAAACATGGTATACTCATACAACAGAATATTATTAGGTTATAGAAATAAACAAAGTACTGATATACACTAAGACATAGATGAGTCTTTAAAACTTTGTGCTATACAAAAATAAGCCAGAATCAAAAAGCTACAAATTGTATGACACCATTTATATGAAATATAAAAAACTGTCAGAATAGGCAAATCCACACTGACATAAAGTAGATCGGTGATTGCCAGGGCCTAGGGAGAGGGTGAAATGGAGGGTGACTGCCAGTGGGTACAGGGTTTCTTTTTGGAGTCATAAAAATTGTTCTGGAATTAGATGGGGCTACTGCTGCTGCTGCTGCTACATCGCTTCAGTTGTGTCCGACTCTGTGAGACCCCGTAGACAGCAGCCTACTAGGCTCCTCTGTCCCTGGGATTCTCTAGGCAAGAATACTGGAGAGGGTTGCCATTTCATTCTCCAATGCATGAAAGTGAAAGTGAAGTTGCTCAGTTGTGCCCGACTCTGAGTGACCCCATGCACTGCAGCCTACCAGGCTCCTCCATCCATGGATTTTCCAGGCAAGAGTACTGGAGTGGGGTGCCATTGCCTTCTCCCATTGGGGATGATGATTACACAACTCTGTGAACATACTAAAAACCACTGAACTGTATACTTCAAAAGGATGAGTTACCTTGTAAATAACCTATAATGGAAAAGAATCTGAAAAGAGAATATATGTATATAATATATATATATATATGAATCAGCTTGCTATACACCTGAAACTAACATGACACTGTAAATCAATTATATTTCAATATGGCTCAGTGGGTAAAGAATCTGCCCACAGTGCAGGAAACACAGGAAATTCAGGTTCGATCCCTGGGTCAGGAAGATTTTCTGGAGAAGGAAATGGCAACTCACTCCAGTATTCTTGCCTGAAAAATCCCATGGACAGAGGAGATTGCAGTCTACAGTCCAAAGGGTCAGAAAGAGTTGGACATGACTGAGCAACTAAGCATGCATGCAAAATATTTTAAAAGAGTGAATTGTATGTGAATTATATGTCAATAAACCTGCTATAAACTATACTAACTTTAAAACTAAAATGTTATATAATATTATGCAATTATGTAATTGCATAATGTAATTGCATAATTGCAATATGTAATTTTAAAAAAACTGTATATAATAAGGAAGAAAACAAGGATGAAGAAAGAGTTGCAAGTTAACCATGATTGGTTGCTTTTACTCCAAAAGGCTTAGAAACTTTTATTCTAATCTGGATCATCAGAAGATAGGATTATATTTGAAAAAAGTGGCATAGAAAACTTTCCAGTGAAGTCAGAACTTACTTCTTTAGTGAAAGGAAAGCTAACTTAAAAGAAAAATTTTGCAAGTTTTATTTTGTCTTGTTTTTCTCCTTTTTGCTTGATTTGAGTTTGAAGATAGGAATGACTTGGATTAATTTGACTAGGTTAAAAAAATTATCTTTGGGAAAATTAATATTTATCAAATATTACCTTCTTTCATATGAGTACCTGGTATAATATGTAAAATATCAACAACAACAAAAAACAAACAAACATGGGGCAAGAACCATAGAATGGAACCAGAAAAACCTTGCTTTTTTAAAAAAATAAAAAGGCTCATTTTAAAACGCTGAGTTTGGGACCTGGAATGCAGAACATCTCAGCTTGGCATTTGAATGCTTTCTCCTTCCAAGCCCATCACATTCTTTTTTCTGTCTTCATGTTAAGGTTGGGTAGAAGTTTCAACAATTCCTGGGTATGATCCAAATTAGATTTGGATTTGTACCTAAGAGAAGGCCATGGACAGAGGAGCCTGGCAGGCTACAGACCATAGGGTTGCGAAGAGTCGGACACAACTGAGTGGCTGAGCAAGCACACACCTATGAGAACCTATGATCTAAGTAGTACTCGGCTTACCTCCAGTTCTCAGAACTTAACGCTTATCGCCGTAACATGATAACGAAACACTGGCAGATACAAAGAAGTGGCATTTATTCTACTCACATTAAAGATTTTAGAATAAATTATTTCTTTTTAAGGAAAGTTCTTTGAGGGCAAAGCTTACATAAATCAGAAGTATTATTGTTATAATTTCAAATAGAGTAAATATCCATCCGCCCACAATGCTTTAAGTATTTGGAGAAAAGATGCAAAGTTCACCTAGGAGCTCTTCAGCTCTGAGGAGGGTCGAATTACTAATGTGGCTTTGGATCCTTTTCCTTGTTCTCTGTATTCTTCAGAAACAAGCTCAGAGAGGGTTAGGCAAATTGGTCAAGGTAACACTGTAATAGCTGGACTAAATTTAAACTCTAGCTTTTAAATTTCAAGTTCAATACTTTTTCCTGACATCTAGTTCCCTTACGTTATTTCAACTTCTTCTTTGGGACTCCTTGAATTTACTCTAAGTAACATCTCCCTTGGCGAAGGCAATGGCACCCCACTCCAGTACTCTTGCTTGGAAAATCCCATGGATGGAGGAGCCTGGTGGGCCACAGTCCAAGGAGTGCTAAGAGTCGGACACGACTGAGCAACTTCACTTTCACTTTTCACTTTCTTGCACTGGAGAAGGAAGTGGCAACCCACTCCAGTGTTCTTGCCTGGAGAATCCCAGGGATGGGGGAGCCTGGTGGGCTGCCGTCTATGGGGTCGCACAGAGTCGGACACGACTGAAGCAACTTAGCAGCAGCAGCAGCAGCAACATCTCCCTTGGCAAAATAAATAAATAACAAAATATGCTCTTTTAAACGGGCAAAAAGAATGTATATTTCTTCACATAACTTTAATAAAAATGGGGTTCAAGGGACTTCCCTGGTGGTCCGGTGGCTAACTCCAAGTTCCCAGTGTGGGGACCCAAGTTCGATCCCTGGTCAGGGAACTAGATCCCACTTGCCCCAACTAAGACCAGGTGCAGTCAAATAAATAAATATTTTTTAAAAAAACAAAGGAACTCATATTGGCTAGGTAAAGATAACAAACCCAGCCCTGTTAGATTTAAAGGGGAATAAATAAGTGATTAGAAGGTATATTTGGACTGCTGGAGAGGAACAGATAGGGACTTGCTCTTGAGTGATTTATTTTAGTCTTTTATATAAAGCAGCCCTTATTTTTAGGTTGTTTGATTAACAGCCAAATTAGAAGATCAGCAAATTTCTCAGTGGGCAATTTTAACCTTCCAGAATTGGAAATGCCCTTGCATTTTCACTACCCTCTTTAAAAATAAAACCAACCCCTTTTCAGGACACTGGTCCCAAGACAGACCATCTCTAAGACCTCTAAATAGAACCAATATTCCGGGACTGGGAGGGGTGATAGTGGTGGTGTCTATGCAGCATACTTCATGGCTTCAATGCACTCTCCATGCTCTCTTTGGTTATTTTCCTATTTATCAGAATTAGCCAGCTGCCTCAGAACCTAGCAAGCAGAATATTCCTATTCTACCAGCCATTGCTGGTTTTCATAAATCAAACTGTGAGGCTGATGAAATTGCCTTAAAAAAAAGCAAACAGCCAATAGATTTAACAGTTCCTTGTAGAATCATGAACTCTGGCTGTCAAGACAAGAATTTAACTTGTAGAAAACTCAGTGATCAGACAGGACCCAAATATGGCCAGAAGGAAAGGCAAAGAAACTCCACCAAAAGGAATTTGATTACTTCCTAGGAACCTGAATGTGAAAATACACAGCAAATGGTAAAAGCCTTGCTCCATGAGATCACCCCCTGGAGCTCAAATATAAGAGTGGGATATGACCTCACTTTGTGACGGTTTGTCGTCTTTTGACTTCCCATCACGAATGCCCCCTTTTTTTGAGGGAGGAATATACAATGCATGCATATTTAGGATTCTGTTTATTTTCCAGGAGGTGTGGCTGTGGTTCCAGGGAACTACTCTTCCACTGAATGAAGAGGTTGAGAATACAACCTATTCTTAGCTGATCTCTGTGTTCTATTTCTCCATCACAATATTTGGTTCAGGCCAATCAGTGCCAACTAACCTAAATTATGAGACCTGTCTTTGAGATTTTGTGGAGAGACTTCCCCTTCTGTTGGGCTTCCCAGGTGGTGCTAGTAAAAAACCCGCCTGCCAATATGGGACACCTAAGAGATGTGGGTTCCATCCCTGAGTCGGGATGATTCCCTGCAGGAGGGCAGGACAACCCACTCCAGTATTCTTGCCTGGAGAATCCCACGGACAGAGGAGCCTGGTGGGCTACAGTGCGTAGCGTCACAGAGTTGGACATGGCTGAAAAACTGAGCAGGCATGATTCTGTTGGACTAAGTGATGTGAGGGAACTCGGAGTTGCCAAGAGGACACACGTGGAGCCTGAGGATGGAGCCAGGGCAGCAGAGAGTAGAGTTCAGACAGGCATGGAGACAAACAGAAGCTGCATCCCCACAGCACTGTTTGCACCTCAAATCCTGCCCTAGCTAATACCCTTGGATTTCTCAGTTACACAGACCCCTAAACTCTCCTTCTCTGTTAAATCAGTTTAAGTTAGGTCCTCCATCACTAGCAACAGAGAGTGCCCACACTGATACACATTTTATTTACACAGATATCCTGGTGTAAACTATAAAATATAAATGCATCCATAATTTCAGCCATTTCTATTGGGAGATAATTTGCAGAATCAGTTTGTAATAGACGTTGCTGGAGATATATCTAGGACAAATGGAGGCAATTATGTACTTTGTAAAATATGAAATTATGCAACATTACTTTATTGTACCAGACCATTGTTACAATCAGAACTCCTACACACACACATATCACTGACCACCCCTGTGACCACAAGTGAGTCCAACCAATCTGAGGACAGTAATGCCCAGACTCTCACATGCAGAGAGTTGTTTATTTATGTAAGCAATCAGAGTCCAGTAATTAAACTGAGTGGATAGATGTTGTTTCACTTTATAAGCAATGTAAATCAATTTAGAAGTGAATTGCCAATGATGAGAGACTAATAGTAAAACAGTAAGGTTATTTAAAAAAAGTTTAAGTGGAAAAAGACCAGTACATTTGATTAGGGTTATGAAAAGAGACATAGTCTTCTATGGGATTAATTTATAACTTTCTCTTTTAAGTCCTGATTGCTCTAAAGATACCACTGATGGAAGGGAAGGAAAAAGAATATTTATTTCTAAGTGTCTGTTATCAGTTAGGAAGCTTTCTCTAGCCCGAACACAATTTAAACTGGCTTAGAGATCACAACAAACTGTGGAAAATTCTTAAAGAGATGGGAATACCAGACCACCTGATCTGCCTCCTCAGAAATCTGTATGTAGGTCAAGAAGTAACAGTTAGAACTGGACATGGAAGAAAGAACTGGTTCCAAATTGGGAAAGGAGTACATCACAGCTGTATATTGTCATTCTGCTTATTTAACTTATATGTGAAGTACATCATGAGAAACACTGGACTGGATGAAGCACAAGCTGGAATCAAGTTTGTGGGGAGAAATATCAGTAACCTCAAATATGCAGATGACACCACCCTTATGGAAGAAAGTGAAGAAGAACTAAAGAGCCCCTTGATGAAAGTGAAAGAGGAGAGTGAAAAAGTTGGCTTAAAGCTCAACATTCAGAAAACGAAGATCATGGCATCTGGTCCCATCACTTCACAGGAAATAGATGGGGAAACAGTGGAAATAGTGTCAGACTTATTTTGGGGGGCTCCAAAATCACTGCAGATGGTGACTGCAGCCAATAAATTTAAAAATGCTTGCTCCTTGGAAGAAAAGCCATGACCAACCTAGATGGCATATTGAAAAGCAGAGACGTTACTTTGCCAGCAAAAGTCCATCAGTCAAAGCTTTGGTTTTTCCAGTAGTCATGTATGGATGGATGTGAGAGTTGGACTATAAAGAAAGCTAAGCGCCAAAGAATTGATGCTTTTGAACTGTGGTGTTAGAGAAGACTCTTGAAAGTCCCTTGGACAACCAACCAGTCCATCCTAAAGAAAATCAGTCCTGAATATTCATTGGAAGGACTGATGCTGAAGCTGAAACTCCAATATTTTGGCCATCTCATGGGAAGAACTGACTCACTGGAAAAGACCCTGATGCTGGCAATGACTGAGGCAGTAGGAGAAGGGGATGACAGAGGATGAGATGGTTGGATGGCATCACCAACTCAATGGACATGAGTTTGAGTAAGTTCCAGGAGTTGGTGATAGACAGGGAAGCCTGGAGTGCTGCTGTCCCTGGGGTCACAAAGAGTCGGACATGACTGAGTGACTGAACTGACTGAACTGAATTGAGAGAATAAGGGAATCTGTTGACTCACATCAACAGGAATCATAGAGAGCCAACCTTAGGGTCACTTTGAGCAAAAGGTTTGCAATACCATCAGGGCCATTTCCCCCATTTGTTGGTGCTTCCCTTGACTGTGTTCTCCTTCTTGTATTGACTTTTTAGTTAGGCTGGCTTTCCTAATGGTAGCAAAGTGACTACCAGCAGCTCCCAGGGTCAAATGCTTTCTCATTTACTCTCGAGGCACAAGGGGCTTCCCTTCATTCCCACCATAAAACCAAATCCTTATGCTTCACACTGGAACTTTCCTACCCCTGAAAAAGAGTACGGTGGCCATAAAAGTTAGTAATCTCAGACCTGGGAAATGAGCCTGTGCCTGAACCCATAACATAGCTGGGGCTGGGCCAGTGAGAACTCACATTTACAGCTAGGGAAGAAGTTGATCCCACTAAGCCACAAGGTTTCTACCCAAAGCAAGAGGATGAAATGGATATAACGGAGGCAACCACGATGTTTTTTACTACCGAGTGCCAGATTGAAACTAACCAGCAGGAGGTGCTATCCTGGTGGCTGCCTAGAGTGCCAGTCTATAGGTTGCTCTCACCAGAAATGTATCTAGATGGAGAAAGTTGTTCATGGCCATCCCATGTGAGAGTCATTAAGCCTCACATAATGCCAGGTTAATTTCTCCATAGGAAAACATGACAACTAGGGAGCGATGAATTCTCACAGCATGTCCGTCTACTACAGTGTTGTCTTTTTTGCTTTTTTTCTCAAGCCTATCTTTAATATTTCATAGCATGGTGAAAGTGAAGTCGTTCAGTCGTGTCCAACTCTTTGCAACCCCATGGACTGTAACTCCCCAGGTTCCTCTGTCCATGGAATTCTCCAGGCAAGAATACTGAAATGGGCTGTCATTTCCTTCTCCAGAAGATCTTTCCGACCCAGGGATTGAACCTGGGTCTCCCTCATTGCTGGCAGCTTCTTTACCATCTGAGCCACAAGGAAAGTCCCATTTCATAACATGCTTTCTCCTAAATTAACAGCAGTGTGTTAGGGTATTTGTTTGGCCTTACTTTAGCACAGCTAATTTCTGTTCCAAAGATACCAATTTTCAGGCTCACTTTTTCAGCACTATTATTTGGACCGTATTCAAAGGAACTCTTAGAAGGCATTACTATTGGTTACTAAAATATTTTAAATCATAGTAACAGTGAATGTTAAATTGAAGGCAAAATAATTACTCATAGTTGCAAAGTATTTGTAGCAGACACCTATGGTGTCCCAGGTCACATCTCCTAAGCCCACTTACCTAGTGGCAAACAATAGTCTCACCTCAAATACCACCAATTCTTTGCATTTTCTATCCCAGGGCTTTCTTTGAAATCTTAAGCTACAGCACCTACCTGACCTATAGCCAAGCAAAGAGAGGAAATAATAGGTACTCAATAAATATTTGTACTAATAAATCAATAGATTGCTATTGAACTGTCTTATTAGTTGAAAAACTTCAAGGCTCTTGCTATATATCCTGAGGGGCACACATGTTTAGAACCTGAACTACTTGGAATATAAGAGTAGAACATCTACCATGATGGAATGGTTCTAGAACAGTGCTGTCTAATACAATGGTCACTACCCACATATGGCTATTGAGCATTTGGTAAGTGGCTAGTGTTAGCAAATAGCTAAATTTTAAAATTTTAATCTTATTTTATTGAGATATAATTGACATACTGCATTAGTTTCAGGTGTACAACATAATGGTTTGCTATTTATATATATTGCAAAGTGGTCATCACCATAAATAGCTATAAAATTTTTTTTCTTGTGATGAAAGCTTTTAAGATTTACTCTTTTAGCAACGTGCAATATGCAATACAGTATTATCGACTTTTTGTCTTTATTTCACGAGGTTCTCATGGCAAGTATACTGGGGTAGTTTGCCATTCCCTCCTCCAGTGAATCACATTTTGTCAGAACTCTCCACTGTGACCCGTCCATCTTGGGTGGCCCTACGTGGCAAGGCTCACAGCTTACAAGCCCTTTTGCCACCACAAGGCAGTGATCTATGTTGCTAAAGCCTTTGACTGTGTGGATCATAACAAACTGTGGAAAGCTCTTAAAGAGATGGGAATATCAGACCATCTTACCTGTCTATTGACTCATTGGTAAAGTTCCTGATGCTGGGAAAGATTGAAGGCAGAAGGAGAAGAGGGCATCAGAGGATGAGATGGCTGCATGGCATCAACAATGCAATGGACATGAACTTGGGCAAACTCTGGGAGATGGTGAGGGACAAGGAGGCCTGGCATGCTGCAGTCCATGGGGTCGCAAAGAGTCGAACGCAACAGGGTGAACAACATTATTGACTTTAGTTACTTTATTTAATTTTAGTGAACTTGTACTTAAATAGTCACATGTCAAAGAGCTACCCTACTGGACAGCAAGACAGCAAATGCCAGGTACCAATACAAAAGTCCTCTTACTTAATGCCACATTCAGCTGGAAAAATGATTAGTCTCTTTGGTAAACCTACATCAGCTCCATGCCAGGCATTGTACTAGGCTTTTCTCTTATTTGATTCAAAATCAAAACCCAGCAGAAGCAGGCAGGTGGAACCAAGAAACCTGTGTGGTTACCTCGGCTTGTGTTTACGACGGGTTTCGAGCACAGATCTTCACTGTTGGATTTCTCTGTGTGGGCTTAGTCAAGTAGAGGAAGATGTGATTGAGAAATGCATGTGACAGTTTAAATCCAGCCCTTTCAGATGCATTTATATTTAAATAAGAAAAAAAGTGCTGCTTTAAAACAACCACTCATGTCTAGGAAAACATCTTTGAATCCTTTATTATTAGAAAATTTTCCTTTTCCTTAGAAAAAAAAGAATTTTCTGTGTGTCAGTGTTCAGCTTGCAAAGACCAAACCTCTGGTTTCAAAGAAGCTTCTGAACTTGGCAAGCTCTGCTTCCCATCACTAATAATAAAAAATGCTTTGTGTGCATACACCTTGTTCTGTGTGGTTAACAGAGGTCACAGTGGGAGGCAGGTGCTCAGGGCTTCTATTCTCAGCTCTCTTGCTGCCTCTGTCTCCGACCTCAGAGACATTGGAGGTAGGTTTAGACCAATGGCTCCTGGGTACATATCAGAATGTTCACTCAAAATTCTAATAGCAGCACTTTTGATTCTGCTTTGTTAAAACAAAGGAAGGTACAGCCACACACCATCCTGACCCATCCCCTGGGCTTCCCAGGGACCACTTTCTGACATCAATACCTTCTTTTCTTCTCCTCCACATCTCATTCTTCCCTCCACCTTAACTTCCCACAGTAGTTGCTTATCATATATCCATTCAGTCAACCAGTTAGTAATAAAGATGACTGTGGTATAATTTCAGATCTTGGGGATACAAAATAATGGAATTGCAGCAGTTAAGTCTTAAATCCACAGCCTCATTACTTAAACCTGCTTGAAATAGCTGAGCACGTTGGTGATGTTCTCTGCAGGACCCAGAGGACTCGATCTCTGCACAAAAGCAGTAACGCCCAAAGCGCAAGGATACCTTATGCCCCAGACCCAAATTCTCAGCTTCACTGTGCTCCCCGACAGCACCTCCCCCATATAGATGCCAATTTGCATCTCTTTATCAAGGTTTCCCCTTCCGGGTCGCCTTCTGGATTAAAGCTGCGGTAGGTTCCATCCAAGGTTCCAGGTTCAGTCACTGTGGCTCTGTGAGGGTTCAGAGGAGTCTGCCAGCCTCATGTAGTCCAAGAACCACGGAGAAGACGGCAATGTAAAGCTTCAAGCCAGTTTCCAAGGGCACACTTTTAAAATTTAGGTTTTCACAAGACTGACTTCTACTCTGAGTCGCTATTGGAATGTATTGAGCAGAGGAGTGGTTAAAGGAGACTGAACTTTTCCCAGGCTCCCTCTGCTGTCTCTGGATCTCCACGTATTACTCGGCCCTGTATCCTGCGGCTGTGTTCTGTCAATCTGGAGGGAAAACTTATCATTGCTCTGTCTGCTGGGTTTACTCCCTCTTCCTCATCACTTACAATAAGCTCTGTCCCTCCAGCTCTGCTTCCAGACTCTTCCTTAGCCAGGTGGACTCTCTACCTGCTGACCCCAGTTCTCATCTTCTCGGTCACTCCATTGCAGCCAACAAAACCAGGCCTGGCTGTCTCCATACTAACATCAACAAGGTAACAGTTTATCATCTGAAAGCAGTAACAGGCTCTGTATGTGTCTGATTTGGCATGGAATTTTCACTTTTTTCTCAGAGATCCCCTAGGCTAGGGTGACCCAAATCTGTGAGCGGTCCCTCCCCTACACTGGTGCCATGACCTTGCTGAGCTTGTCACCCCACTTCTTGCCTTTACAGTCTGCTTCACAAGGACCTGCCCACATTTCAAGTGAACATCGTCTTTTGGCTATCACTTAGAAACATAGAGCTGAAATAATTTATTATTAAAAATGAACTCTTTTGATAAAAACTGTAGAAAACCTGGAAAATACAGTTAGGCTTAAATGGGAAAAATATTTGCAAATATCTATAATCCCACAGTGTGCATGCTAAGTAGCTTCAGTTGTGTCCAACTCTGTGACCCTGTGGACCCTATGTAGTCTGCCAGGCTCCTCAGTTCATGGGATTCTCCAGGCAAGAATACTGGAGTGGTTTCCCATGCCCTCTTCCAGGGGATCTTCCCAACCCAGGGATCGAACCTGCATCTCTTGTGTCTCCTGCATTAGCAGTTGGGTTCTTTACCACTAGTGCCACCTGGGAAGCCCAAAGACCAAATAAAAATAATCCCACTAGCCAAGTATATTTTCCTAAATTATAGATATATGTATGGTTTGTTGTACAAAATTATGATACTATATATATCAATATTTGCATTCATGTTATATAATGAACGTTTCCTTATCCTGTTAAAGAAGTTATTTTTAGTGGCCTCTCTGGATTCCTCAGTGCTTACATCAGTATTTAGTCAGTTTCCTACTTAGGCATTCTGATTGTTTCCATGTTTTTGATATCATAAACATGCTAAAACAAGTGATCTATAAATATCTGAATGGGTTACTGACAACTTCATTCTATTACATTCCCAGGAGGGGAATTACTGAGTCAAGGGCTAAAAGCATATGTAAGGCAGGCTGAGATGCTCTATATCAGGGGTCCCTACCCTCCAGGATCTAATGCCTGATGATCTGAGGTGCAGCTAATGTAATAATAGTAGAAATAAAGTGCATGATAAGTGAAACAATAGTTTCATCTTGAAACTATCCCCCCTACTTCTAGTCCGTGGAAAGATTGTTCTCCATGAAACCCAGCCCCTAGCGCCAAAAATGTTGGGGACCACTGCTCTAAATGAAGACTGCAAATTCGAATGGGAGTGAACAGAGCCACAGAGGACTGTGCAGTCCCCTCAGGATCCCTTGACCTTGGGCAGGAAGTGAAGTTGGAGAAGGCATTAAAGCTTTTAATCATTTAAACTTATTTCTAAGACCTGCACCTGCTAGAGCATATTCATCAATGTATGAAGTAGCCTCAGCTCTCAGGTGGACCAGATGGATAAACACACCTGGCCTCACACCTCTGCTGGCTTCTAGTTCTTTCAAGGGAGCAATGGGTATCAGGCAAAAAGGATCGTCTTTTTGAGAGACCAACTGACCCTTGTTCTGATTCCTAATTAAATTCTGAAATTATACCGATTCTGAAGAACAGCTATTCGATGGTAATGAGAAACTTGTAAAGCAGTAATACTGTATAGACCCATGAGGGATAGGTGTGAACAGCAAATTGCTCAAGTACTTGCCACATCAGCAAAACAAGGAGAGGAAGGGTTTATGCAGACACATTACAGCCGAGAGCCTTCTCTCTTGAATTTTGTCCAACAATCATTTTCTGAGCGATTACCACCATATATCTATCCTCAAAATACATGCCCCTTGATGTAAATCAGGCTATTAACCTCTTCCAGATAAGGCAATGTAGACAAATGGATTATTTCATTTGTCCCACTTCATCTCTCTGACCTAGATTCATTTTCTTCAGCTTTTACATGAACACCTTCCATGAGTCAGGCATTGGGCTTTGTTGGAAGATTTGCAAAGCTGCCTAAGAAGGGATCTCTGACTTGAGGAAGGCAAAATCTAGTCATGAAAGCAAAGTTTCTGATAATGTGTCCAAACAAGCTTAGGGAGTAACAGAAGAAGTAGAAATATATTGAGAAGGAGGCAAGCTAAACCAAGCCTTGACATCAACATTTGTGGATAGGCAAAAACTACAAATGCATCAGAAATATGATACCTGAAAAAATAATAAATAAATGTGGATCAACACACAAATTCAATCTCACTACTGTAACCTGGAAATCAGATGCATTTACACCCATATCAAAGGCTGTAAAATGAGTAAGTACTCTTTGGATCCTTTTTAAATATAATAATTACTCTTCATAAAAGTTTACAGTAAACATCAGTTTCCATGTAATTAAAATCAGTGTCTTCGTTCACATAACAGGATAATGCCATCAGAGAAGATGCTGGTCTAAGAAGGACAGACAAATGCCTTAGGGAAAGTCATCTCTAGCTAGTTCAATGATAAACTGGAGTTTGTGGATTAGCTAACTATCAGGGAATTTTTAACTATCTTTGATACTTTCAGAACTTTTTACCTGAAGATGGAAAATGAGCTACGGCTCACAAAATAGGGATAAGCTTGAATTTCCAAATTTGTAGTCTGATTACTATTCAAATGTAAGTTGCTTGTCTTATAATTTTAGAGGGATCCAGAAAGTCCAGGGCCCCTGCTGAGCTTTAGAACACTGAGTGAATGTCACTGTCATGGAACATTTTCATGCAGTAATGGTCTCCCTGCTGCTGGATAACAGCTGAAGCAAATCCACTGATGAGAAATAAACCGGGAAGCACAGCAGTGTGTGCTTCCAGAGCTGGAAACACTGGCCCTTTCAAGGTACTCAATCATTCTGACTTCATTTCTATGTATCAGGAAGTGAGTGATGAAGAATGAGCCGTGTTAGGTCAATAGATGCCAGCAGGATCCATAGACGCTTTCGCCTCATACTCTTGCTTGATGGCTACTGTCAAGAAGGCCGGCTTGTAAAGCAGAACCACAGCGAGAGCAGCACTCCTGACTGTGAGAAGGCAGTCTGATCTGGCTGGATCATCTATTTTATACAGTAGATCAATTTTTATTCATCTTCATTTCTGATGCGATCTCTGGTTGAAGAAAACAAGGCTCAGCAGTTTGGGATCACCTCACCATCTGAATCAGCTGTCACAGGACTGGTGCAAGAGTTTCATATATAACCTGACACTTTACTTCTTCAAGGGAATGGTTTCTATTGTGCTTGATCAAAGAGTGACTTACTCTGTCTTACACATTAATTGCTAGGACTTAATGTACCATGATACAAGGGTTCATCTTTATCCCTCCCATGGAGCCATTCACTTCATGTTAGCGGGAGGTCCGACCAAGAAAACTAAACCTCTGTCTCAGCAAAGTAAACCCTGGAGTGTATGTTTACTGTTCTCACTTCATTCACTTCTCAATCTTAGTAGAAAGGAAAGGAACACATTCCAAATCTTGGAAGCTGGGGAGAAAAAGACTTCAAAAGAAGTACTTACTGCAGATTCTTGCGTTTTGGTAACTCACCAGCGGTTCCCATTTTATTTTCCCTTGATGACTTCTGCTACATGGCCAGTACTTTTCCAGCCTCCCTTGAAACTGAGCATGGCCATGTGACACAATGCTGACCAATGAGATCCAAATGAAGGTATGGTGAAAGAAAGGAAGAAAGAGAAAACGAACGGAAATAGAAAAAAAGAAAAAAAATCCTTCCTTCACTCCGCTGCTGCTGCTAAGCCACGGCAGTCGTGTCCGACTCTGTGAGACCCCATAGACGGCAGCCCACCAGGCTCCCCTGTCCCTGGGATTCTCCAGGCAAGAACACTGGAGTGGGTTGCCATTTCCTTCTCCAATGCATGAAAGTGAAAAGTGAAAGTGAAGTCGCTCAGTCATGTCCGACTCTTCGCGACCCCATGGACTGCAGCCTACCAGGATCCTCCATCTGTGGAATTTTTCCAGGCAAGAGTACTGGAGTGGGGTGCCATTGCCTTCTCCGTTCCTTTACTCTACATCTCTGTTTATACACCTTCCTCCTCTCTCAGTCAATATTCTGGAAAGAGCAGACACCTGAGAAAACTTACCCAACACTCATCTCCTCCTACCTGGGCTTCCAGTTTGGGATCCACTCCATTCATGAGACTCCGATGCCTGCCGGAAGTTGACTCACTTCCCAGATGTGGACTCATCCTCCTTGCTAAAGTGATTGGTTCAGATAAAGTAATTTAAGCAAATTTGAAATGGGCCATGGGGATTAGCTCATGAATGGGCCAAGAATAACTTCATTTTCTTTCTTTTCTATGAAAGCTTCCAAAGGGTCACCTACACACTTTCTCTTTCTGGATCTTGTATTTTTCTGAGGTGAGACCTGAAATTGCTGCAGTCATTTTGTCACCAGGAGGAAAACCCAACTTGAAATAATCTGACACTATGGAAAGCAGAATTACAAGATGATAATAAATTCTTTAAATGACACTGTTAAGCCTAACACCCACCCTCCTCTGAATTTTCCAGGTATGTGAGCCAATGAACTCTTTATTATTTGAATTCAATTTTCTGTTACTGGGCACCAAAAAAAATTTTAAGGAAAAATCCCACATTATAAAGGGTTTGTATACTATGGACCAAGTATGTTCTTTATCTACTGCCTCTCTCTTTCCCAATTGTCATTACCTTACCACCTTCCTCCTTAATTTTATCATATAATACTTAGCAAGTTTCTTTGACTTTAATTTTTCTTCCATTCAATCTGTTGATTACATAGCCATCAGACACTCATTTTAATACGGAAATCTGATCATCACCATCCCTTCCCCGGGATTCTTCACACTCATCCCCATTGAACACAAGGTGATTTCTTAATCTTTGATTGTGGTATGCAAAGTCCTTCCTGCTCTCACACCTACTTGGCTGTTCAGTCTCATCACTAACCGTTCTCTGCACCCCCATCTCTCCTGACACACACATATAGGGGCATTATATTCTTAAAATTCTGAATTATGTGTACTTCTTCAAAATAGGTATCTCTCTTCTGTTTTGATGACTGCTCATCTGAGTTCCCTCTATTGGGATTCTAGAAGTCTTTTCCACCGCTTGTCCAAAGGTAAATTAATGTTCATCCTAGCCCAACCTCTTCTATGAAGCTTATTTCAGTTTCTCCATAGTATCCGTACATGATTATTTTCATACAAGACCATGTTCTTTGAAGACAGGGACTATGTTCAATTCATCTTTATAATCCTTTTTCTTAGCAGTATCTGACATGATAAGTCCTCTATGTTTGAATAAATGCAAATCATTAATGAATGAATCAGATGCAAAGGTGGAAATTTTACTTGGATTATTGGATCTTCCACATGATAGTTAATTAAAATAATAACCATTAGGAAGTTGACTAAGCCCTTCAGATGCCTTCTCCATAGCTTAGTCTTTGAGAATTATTTTCATAACTGTAGCAGATAATTGTTTTTATCTTCCTGGGATGCTTTCCTGCTACTCCTCCTCTTAGAATCACTTCCTGATGGAAACATACTTGTTAACCATATCTGTGAACTTGTAAGACCGAGAAGTCTGGAGCCATCTTGGTTCTTGTCCTTCCCAAAGCTTTCTAAAATCTGCCTACCTCCAGTGTCCCTCCAATAAATCTCCTTTTGTTGTTCAAAAAGAACTGGGTCTGTTTCTTGTCGTCACAGAATTTTAACTGATGGTACTTTTTTGATGCATGATAATTTAGGGCTATTACACTATAAGGTAACATAAAAGGAATAGGTATTATTGTTGATCAGTAAGTCAGGCTATTTCCCACAGTGCCAGGAAATACCTAGCCCAGTGCCTGACACACAGCAAATCAGTAAAGGCTTGCTGAATGAATACACTTCCAGGTGTAGGGAATTAGAAACTGATGGTGTCATCATGGGAGGTGGGGCAGAGGTCTTTTGGCTGTTACGTTATCCTATCTCTCCCTTTCTTTCACTTAAAAAATCATTTAGTGAGCATATACAAGGTGTTCAAGGAACCTCAATCTAGTTAGGTAAATCATGGAATTAAGAACAAACATAATCCCAAGGTCTTAGAGGTAAGTTATTACAATAAAATATAGTGAAATAAGTACTAATATTAGGTGAGCAGATGGTACAGTGAGAATTCACAGGAGTAGCACCTAATCCAGACTTATGCATTTAGGGAAGGTTTCCTGCAAGAAGTGAAATCTAAGGCGAGAGGTGAACAGGACTTTACTTGGTAAAGCAGTGGGGAAGGATTATTCCAAACAGTAGTCAGGTGTACAAAGAGGAGAAAAGGTATGATATCTTCAGAAAACAACCACAGATAGATCAGTATGTATGGGATTTAGACTGGGGTTAGGGAGATTAGGCTGGAAAGGTAAGTACAGATTATTGTGGATCTTGAATATTGAAGTAACACAGAATCAACTGAAGATCTTAAGCAATGGAATGATACCATCTGATATAGATATACCATGGTGGCTGACGTGGGGTAAAGGAAGAGGAGGGGAGAAGCTTCCGAAAGAAAAAGCACTTAAAGACGTACTGTCCTATTATTAGAGCTGTTATCCACAGGTGGCTATCAAGCTCTTCAAACATAGATAGTACAAACTGAGATGGCTGAACGTGTAAAATACACACTGGACTTCAATTAGTGCAGGAAATAATAATATTAAACATCCCCATGGAAAAGAAGTGCAAAAAAGCAAAATGGCTGTCTGAGGAGGCCTTACAAATAGCTGTGAAAAGAGAAGTGAAAAGCAAAGGAGAAAAGGAAAGATACAAGCATCTGAATGCAAAGTTCCAAAGAATAGCAACGAGATAAGAAAGCCTTCTTCAGGGATCAGTGCAAAGAAATAGAGGAAAAGAACAGAATGGGAAAGACTAGACATCTCTTCAAGAAAATTACAGATACCAAGGGAACATTTCATGCAAAGATGGGCTCGATAAAGGACAGAAATGGTATGGACCTAACAGCAGAAGATATTAAGAAGAGGTGGCAAGAATACACAGAAGAACTATACAAAAAAGATCTACACAACCCAGACAATCACAATGGTGTGATCACTCAACTTAGAGCCAGGCATCCTGGAAGGTGAAGTCAAGTGGGCCTTAGAAAACATCACTACAAACAAAGCTAGTGGAGGTGATGGAATTCCAGTGGAGCTATTTCAAATCCTGAAAGATGATGCTGTGAAAGTGCTGCACTCAATATGCCAGCAAATTTGGAAAACCCAGCAGTGGCCACAAGACTGGAAAAGGTCAGTTTTCATTCCAATCCCGAATAAAGGCAATGCCAAAGAATGCTCAAACTACTGCACAATTGCCCTCATCTCACACGCTAGTAAAGTAATGCTCAAAATTCTCCAAGCCAGGCTTCAGCAATACATGAGCCATGAACTTCCAGATGTTCAACCTGGTTTTAGAAAAGACAGAGGAACGAGACATCAAATTGCCAACATCTGCTGGATCATCGAAAGAGCAAGAGAGTTCCAGAAAAACATCTATTTCTGCTTTATTGACTATGCCAAAGCCTTTGACTATGTGGATCACAATAAACTGTGGAAAATTCTGAAAGAGATGGGAATACCAGACCACCTGACCTGCCTCTTGAGAAACCTATATGTAGGTCAGGAAGCAACAGTTAGAACTGGACATGGAACAACAGACTGGTTCCAAATAGGAAAAGGAGTACGTCAAGGCTGTATATTGTCACCCTGCTTATTTAACTTCTATGCAGAGTACATCATGAGAAACGCTGGGCTGGAAGAAGCACAAGCTGGAATCAAGACTGCTGGGAGAAATATCAATAACCTCAGATATGCAGATGACACCACCCTTATGGCAGAAAGTAAAGGGGAACTAAAAAGCCTCTTGATGAAAGTGAAAGAGGAGAGTGAAAAAGTTGGCTTAAAGCTCAACATTCAGAAAACTAAGATCATGGCATCTGGTCCCATCAACTCATGGGAAATAGATGGGGAAACAGTGGTTACAGTGTCAGACTTTATTTTTTTGGGCTCCCAAATCACTGCAGATGGTGATTGCAGCCATGAAATTAAAAGATGCTTACTCCTTGGAAGGAAAGTTATGATCAACCTAGATAGCATATTGAAAAGCAGAGACATTACTTTGCCAACAAAGGTCCGTCTAGTCAAGGCTATGGTTTTCCCAGTGGTCATGTATGGATGTGAGAGTTGGACTGTAAAGAAAGCTGAGCGCTGAAGAATTGATGCTTTTGAACTGTGGTGTTGGAGAAGACTCTTGAGAGTCCCTTGGACTGCAAGGAGATCCAACCAGTCCATTCTAAAGGAGATCAGTCCTGGGTGTTCATTGGAAGGACTGATGCTGAAGCTGAAACTCCAATACTTTGGCCACCTGATGTGAAGAGTTGACTCATTGGAAAAGACTCTGATGCTGGGAGGGATTGGGGGCAGGAGGAGAAGGGGATGACAGAGGATGAGATGGCTGGTTGGCATCACCAACTTGATGGACATGAGTTTGGGTAAACTCCAGGAGTTGGTGATGGACAGGGACACCTTGCGTGCTGCGATTCATGGGGTTGCAAAGAATCAGACACGACTGAGTGACTGAATTGAACTCATATATATATATATAGTACTTCCCTGATGGCTCAGTGGATAAAGAATCCACCTACAATGCAGGAGACTCTGGTTCGATCCCTAGGTCAGGAAGATCTCCTGGAGAAGGAAATGGCTACCTACTCCAGTATTCTTGGCTGGAGAATTCCATGGACTGGGCAGCCTGGTGGGCCACAGTTCATGGTGTCTCAAAGAGCTGGACATGACTGAGTGACTAAGCAGGCATCCCGTGCCATGCTGAGTTGCTTCAGTCGTGTCCGACTCTTTGCGACCCCATGGACTGCAGCCCACCAGGCTCCTCTGTCCATGAGATTCTCCAGGCAAGAATACTGGACTGGGTTGCCATTTCCTTCTCCGTAAGCATGCATCTGTAGCAGCAATTTTGTAGTGATTATATGTTGAAATAATAATATTTTGGGTATACTGGGCTAAATAAAACATGTTATAAAAATTAATTTCTCCTCTTTTGTCTTCTGTTTTTTAATGTGTGGCTATTAGAAAACTTAAAATTATGTATGTGACTTAGGTTTTCAGACTGCATTGTATTTCTATTGAATAGTGAGTGCTGAGGTAAAGAGTTATTTTAACAATCTATGTAAGATGAAGACAAACTAAGCTAAATGCATCAGTCTTTCCAATGAATATTCAGGGTTGATTTCCTTTAGGATTGACTGACTTGACCTCCTTGCAGTCCGAGGGACTCTCAAGAGTCTTGTCCAATACCACAGTTCAAAAGCATCAGTTCTTTGGCACTCAAACTTCTTTATGGTTCAGCTCTCACATCCATGCATGACTAGTGGAAAAACCATAGCTTTGATTATATGGACCTTTGTTGGCCAAGTAACATATTATAGGCTCTGACTGAGGAAACCTCTTTAATGGCATTTTCATCATATTTGACTACAGAAACCTTTCTTCTCTCCAGTAATACTTATTAATATATTAAGAAACACACTCAAGGAACACAATTTGAGAAGTGTTTTTCTGTGTATACCTAATTCTGTAGTAGGATAAAAGATCAAATAGGATTATATCAAATGTATGGCCTTTAGGGCATATTTATAAACAAATTACTTTGCCACTTCAATCAAATAGATCTATTTTTCCAGGTTCCTCTATAAGCCTAAGCATATTTGGGGGTATTTTATCCTTTTTAAAATTTAAAGTGCTCAAATTAAATGCTAGATTTTCCGTGAATAGCTTATTATCAGTGCAAGAACTGCTGTAAGTTCACTACAAAAAAAAATTCTTACATTCATTTGAATATGGACTATCTGATGGTCTAGTAAAAGATTATCCTAATAAAACAGTTTGAAGGACAAAAATAATTTTTCATGGCATCCATTAAAATTGAAAAGAGGCACAAAGTTTTTTTTCCTATAAACTGCTTTAGTTAAAAAATGTGCAAGCCACTGTCATTTACATTACTTATGGTGCCTTTGGTATGTTGATTCAGAAAATGAGTAGGGTAGTAACACACTTCATAAGAGGCAGCAGATGGCATAATAGTTTCCCTTGCTCAGCAACTCATATGTTATCTACTATGGGCACTGTCTAGATTTCCATACTAATGTACAGTATTAGAACATTTAACAGCAGGAAGCCCCAGCTCCTATAGCCATGGGTCTAGGTATAAGAGTCAGGCGCTACATAAATAACAAGCCATATCCAAAGAAAGGAGATCAGGCCAAAATATTAAATTTCCTTTGGATTTAAGGTATCTTGAAATGCCATAATTTTTAAAGCCACTTTAAAGCCTGAATCACACCATTACTTTGTATTTATGCAGTATATTTAGAAGATGTTGTATAAATTGGATCTTATTTTTCCTTACAAAAGTTCGTACCTGATAAATGAGGAGTTAGGGGAGGAAGATAAAGCATTGGATATAAAATAGATGGTTCTTGGACTCACTAGCTGATTGATCTGATTGTTGTTCAGTTGCTCAGTCATGTCCAACTATTTGTGGCCCCATGGACTTTAGCATGCCAGGCTTCCCTGTCCTTCACTACCTCCCAGAGTTTGCTCAAACTCATGTTCATTGAGTCGATGATGCCATCTAACCATCTTATTCTCTGTCACCCCCTTCTCCTGCCTTCAATCTTTCTCAGTGAGTCACCTCTTCACATCAGGTGGCCAAAGTATTGGAGCTTCAGCATCAGTCCTTTCAATGAATATTCAGGCTTGATTTTCTTTAGAATTGACTGGTTGGATCTCCTTGCAGTACAAGAGACTCTCAAGAGTCTTCTCCAACACCACAGTTCAAAAGCATCAATTCTTTGGTGCTCAGCCTTCTTTATGGTCCAACTCTCACATCCATACACATGGTCTGGCATTGATCTGGAGTAACCGCTTAATTTCAAGTCTTTATTTCCACAGCAGTAAGTTAATAGTATCAGTCCTACTCACCTCACAGGGTTATTGTGAGGACCAAAACAAAACAGCAGATTTCATTAGAACAGAAGCTCAATGAAGGTTCAGATTTTTGTCCTTTTTGCTTTATCCTTAAAACCTAGAAGTTTTGCTGTATCCTTAAAACCTAGAAGTACACCTGGTACATAGTAATCATTCAGTGAATGTTGTGAAAATGTTTTGAATGTTATAAAAACATAATGTATTATATGTAAGGTATTGTTATCACTAAACTACTGAAGGGGAAAAGGAAGACAAGAATGTAACTTGCTTGACTTATTTCTTAAGTGAGAATCAAGTTAAGATTGGATTTCAAGGCGGGTCTCAACATTTTATTTATTTGACCATTCAACAATTTTTTTAGAGTATATACTACACGCCAGGCATAATTCTAGGTACTGGATTGTTGTTCAGTCACTAAGTCATGTCTGACTCTTTGCAACTCCATGAACTGCAGCACGCCAAGCTTCCCTGTCCTTCACTATCTCCTGGAATTTGCTCAAACTCATGTCCATTAAGTCAGTGATGCTATCCAACCATCTCAATCTCTGCCTTCCCCTTCTCCTCTTGCCCTCAAGGTGCTGGCCATAGAGTGGTAAGAAATATATACATGAGAGTCAGATGTGGGACACAGACATTAAACAAATGAACACACAAACAACATTGTAGTAAGCATGATAAAGGAAGAACACCATCTGATGTTCCTTAATTTACAGCCAGATTATATATTTAAGTTAAAATTTATATTTTACATTTATAAGATATCTTTTTAGAGAACATTCATTCATTTTTCTAAATATCATTATTTCAAACCAAATCAAAAGCAGAATTAACCACCTGAGACAGATCTATTAAAATAAACATTTGGAAAAACAATGACAGCATTATTCATTCACCTCTACCACTTCAGTTCTCACAACTAGAAGCCCAATGATATGTATTGACCTTAATATTAAAACTTGGATATAAGTCTCAAAACATGCCATCAACATTATAAACTATTGCTAAACCAAATTCACACCATACCTTACTTTTAGTAAGTACTCAAAGGGTTTTGTTGAGTACTTTATTCTTTTAGAATGTTGAGGGTTATCATTAGTATACTCAAACATTTTCCCATGGGAATGCATATTTGTTAAATGATTAGCTTTCTCTTGCAAAAGTATTTTTTCCAGGCTAAAGACATATAATGAAGGCTCTGATTTATTGTTCCTTTGAATTCTGAATGAGTCCATTGAGATGACTTGACAAGTCCACCCGCTTTTTTTTAAGGGTTAATTTAGGCTTTTAACCTATGCAAAATTGCTTTCTACTTCACAGGCAATATTGGGAGAAGAGTAATAGTTGAAACCAACCCTTTCTTTTTAAATGAACATAAGGAAAACATTGTATTTTAGAACAAAGGACAATTGATGTAAATATGCTCTCTTAACCTGACATGGTTGACAGCTAGAATTTTAAGGTCAGATATTTCCAATCATCAGTAACTTTTAAAAACTTTAAATAATAACAATAAAGGCAGAAGAATTTTACAAAACAATTTAAAAGAAAAAAATCTGAACTTTGTAGAGAAAAATTGGATTTATATAAGTTCAGGGGAAGTGAAAAATAGATTTAAATACCCACTAGAAAAGGGTGTGATAGATTTTTAAAAATCTCTTTTAAGGGAGTAAGTTTTCAAAATCATTCTGTTCAATACAATAATTTGTTACTCTAAGAAACTACAATTTACAATCTTAAATAATTTTTACCCAGAATTATTAATTTCTTTTAAAATCAACTTTAATGTAGTATGCTGCTGTTAAGTCACTTCAGTCATGTCCAACTCTCAGCGACTCCATGGACTGCAGCCTACTAGGCTCCTCCACCCATGGGATTTTCCAGGCAAGAGTACTGGAGTAGGGTGCTATTGCCTATAATTTATATTTAAAAAACTAACCATTTTAAGCATATAGTCAGTTCTATAACTCAGCCCAAACATTCCTAAAAATCATATAGCTATAAAAGTCCCCTCAACAAAAATGAATGACCCAGGAGGAAAATGGGCTTAAAAAATAATGAATAATATGTCATTCACACACACACACACACATACAGACACAAAAGAAAAGGAGAGAAAGGGGGAGTGGGGACAAGTAGAAAAGGAGAAAAAAAAGATACTACCTAATAAAAATGTAGCACACTTTAACAGCTTTAACCAACTAGAACTAAAAGACATTTATAGAACTCTCTACTCAACAGGAGAATACATATTCTTCTCAAGTGCACACAGAACATTCTCTAGGATAGACCATACGCTAGGCCATAAAACAAACCTTAATAAATGTTAAAAGATTGAAATCATATCAAGTATGTTCTCCAACTACCACAAATGAGTGAAATTATAAATTAATAACAAGCAAATATGGGAAATTAACAAAGGTATAGACATTAAATAACACACAACTAAATAACCAATGGGTCAAAGAAGAAATCACAATGAAAATTGGAAAACACTTTGAGATGAATGAATGAAAATACAGCATACCAAAACTTATGGAACACATCTAAAGCAAATTTTTATAGTTTTAAATGCCTACATTAAAAGAAAAAAAGGATTTTAAATCAATAATCTAAAGTTCCATCTTAAGACAATAGAAAAAGAAGAACAAATTAAATCTAAAGCAAACAAAAAGAGGGAAATAATAGATCAGAGTAGTAATATATCAAATAGAAAATAGAAAAACCATACAGACAACTAATAAAAGTAAATCCTGTTTTTTTGGAAAAAATTGATAAAATTGGCAAACATTAAACTAGACTCTTCAAGCAAAGAAAAGAGAAGACTCAAATTACTACAGTCAGGAATGAAAATGAAGACACTACTTCTGACCATACAGGAAAGGATAACAAGGGAATGCTATGAACAAATGTATGGAAACAAATTAGGTAATTAAATGAAATGGACAAACTTTGAAGGGCACAAACTACCAAAGCTACCTTAAAAAGAAAAAGAAAATCCAAATAGATCTAGAAAAAGTAAAGATATTAAATTAGAAATTAAAAAAAAATTATTCAGAAGAAAAGTTGAGACCCAGATGGCTTCACTAGATAATTCAAACAAAGTTTTTCAAAATACCAACTCTTCACAAACTATCAGAAAACAGAAGAGTGAACATTTCCCAACTCTTCCTATGAGGACAGTATTACCTCAGTACCAAAACCACACAAAGGATTTCACAAAAAAAGAAAACCATAAAGCAATTTTGTATGAGTATATAAGCAGAAATGCTCAACACAATACTAGCAAACTGAAACCAGCAATTTACAAAAAGTATTATACAACATAACCAAGCAGGAATTATCTCAAAAATGCAACAATGACTTAACATCCAAATATCAATTAATAGATTATGTCACTAGAATAAAGAACAATTCCAACAGAATCATCCCAATAGATGCAAAACATGTTTAAAAATTCAACATTTCATGATAAAAATATTCAACAAACTAAGAACAGAAGGAAACTTCCTCAATATGACAAACAGCATCTACAAAAACCCTCAGCTAATCAACCTTATGGGCTTCCCTCATAGCTCAATGGTAAACAATCTCCTTGCCAGTGCAGGAGACACAGGATCAATCCTTCGGTTGGGAAGATACCCTGGAGAAGGAAATGGCAGCCCACATCAGTACTCTTGCCTGGAAAATCCCATGGACAGAAGAACTTGGCAGGCTGCAGCCCATAAAGTCTCAAAAAGGTTGAATACAACTTGGTGACTAAACAACAACAACAGTCAAACTTAAGGATGAAAAATTGATCATTTTCCTCATAATATCAGAAACAAGGCAAGGATGTCCTTTCTTGACATTTTTATTCAACACTGTGCTGGAGTTTCCAGCCAGAGAGGTAGTGGGGGAAAATGAAATAAAAGGCATCCAGACTGGGGAAAAAAAAAAAGAATCAAAACTATGTCTATTCACAAATGACATAATCCTGAATACAGAAAATCCTAAGGAACACACACACACACGTGAAAGTCACTCAGTCATGTCTGACTCTTTGCAACCCCATGGACTATACAGTCTGTGGAATTCTCTAGGCCAGAATACTGGAATGGGTACCCTTTCCCTTCTCCAGGGGATCTTCCCAACCGAGGGATGGAATCCAGGTCTCCCACACTGCAGGTGGATTCTGTACCAGGTGAGCCAAGAGGGAAGCCCAAGAATACTGGAGTGGGTAGCCTATCCCTTCTCCAGGGGATCTTCCTGACCCAAGAATTGAACCGGGGTTTCCTGCATTGCAGGCAGATTCTTTACCAACTGAGCTATGAGTGAAAACTAAGAGTAATAATCAAGTTCAACAATCCAAGGTTGCTGGATAGAAGAGTAGTACACAAAAGTCAACTGTAGGTCTATACAATACCTACAAACCCTCCAAAAATGAAACTGAGAAAATAACTTCATTTATAATAACATCAAAAAGAAGAAAATATTTATGAATAAATTTAACAAAAGTATAAGATTTGTAGCTGAAAACTATAACATATCACTGAAGAAAATAAAGGCCTAAATAAATGGAAAGGCATACTGTGTTCACGGAAGAAAAAATGTTACCAAGATGGCAATATTCTCTAAATTATCTACAAAGTCAACACAGTTTCTACCAAACTCCAGCTCAAGAGAAAAGGAACATCTTTAGCAATCACGGAAATGTAGATCAAAACCACAGTGAGATACCAATTCACATCCACTAGGATTGTTGTTCAGTCACTAAGTCATGTACAACTCTTTGCGACCCCATGGACTGCACACACCAGGCTTCCATATCCTGCTCAAACTCATGTCCTTTGAGTCAGTGATGCCATCCAACTATCTCATCCTCTGTCCCTCCTTCTCCTCCTGCCCTCTCACCTTCAGCATCAGTCCTTTCAATGAATATTCAGGACTGATTTCCTTTAGGATTGACTGGTTTGACTGCCTTGCTGTCCAAAGGGTTCTCAAGAATCTTCTTTAGCACCATAGTTCAAAAGTATCAATTCTTCAGCACACAGTCTTATTTATGGTTGAATGTTCACATCTGTACATGACTACTGGAGAAACCATATCTTTGACTATATGGACCTTTGTTGGCAAAGTGATATCTCTGCTTTTTAATATGCTCTCTAGGTTTGTCCAAGGAGCAAGCATCTTTTTTTTTTTTTGCAGAGCCACATGGGGCCATAGCATCTTTTAATTTCATGACTTTAGTCACTGTCTGCAATGATTTTGTAGCCCAAGAAAATGAAATACATCACTGCTTCCACTTTTTCCCCATCTATTCGCCATGAAGTGATTGGACTGGATGCCATGATCTTAGTTTTTTGAATGTTTAGTTATAAGCTAGCTGTTTCACTCTCCTCTTTCACATTCACTAAAAGATTCTTTAGTTCCTCTTTGCTTTCTGCCATAAGGATGGTGTTATCTGCATACCTGAGGTTGTTGATATTTCTCCTGGCAATTTTGATTCCAGCCTTTGATTCATCCAGCCTGGCATTTTGCAGTTTGTACTAGGCATATAAGTTAAATAATCAGGGTGACAATATACAGCCTTGATGTACTCCTTTCCCAATTTGGAATCAGTCCGTTGTTCCATGTCTGGTTCTAACTGTTGCTTCTTGACCTGCACACAGGCTTCACAGAAGGCAGGTAAGGTGACCTGGTATTCCCGTCTCTTTAAGAATTTTCCAGTTTGTTTTGATCCACAGTCAAAGGCTTTAGTGTAGTCAACTGAGCAGAAGTAGTTTTTATGGAATTATCTTGCATTTTCTATGATCCAACTGATGTTGGCTATTTGATCTCTGGTTCCTCTGGCTTTTCCAAATCCACCTTGAACACCTGGAAGTTCTTGGTTTATGTATTGTTGAAGCCTAGCTTGAAGGATTTTGAGCATAACCTTGCTAGCATGTGAAATGAGCACAACTGTGCAGTAGTTTGAACATTCTTTGGCACTGCCCTTCACTAGAATGGTTATGATCAAAAAGAAGATAGTGACAAGAATTGGTAAGGATGTGGAGAAATAGAAACCCTCATAAGCTGCTGATGGGAATATAATATGATACAGCTACTTTGGAAAACAGCCTGGTATGTCCTCAGAGTTAACATTTGGCCCAACAATTCAACTACTAGGTACATATACTAGGCAAAATGAAAACATATGTCCATACAAAACTTGTACACAAATAACATACCACCATTGTTCACAATAGCCAAACAATGCAAACAATCCAAATGTCCATCAATTGATGAATGGATAATCAAAGTGTGATGTAGCCATACAATAGAATATTATTCAACAATAAAAATAAACATATGCATGCTACAGTATAAGTGAACCTTGAAAACATGCTAAGTGAAAGAAGCCAGTCACAAAAGAACCACAAATTAGATGGCTCCATTGATATGCAATGTCCAAAATAGGCAAATTTATAAAGATAGAAAGTACTTTAGTGGTTGCCTAGGGCTGGGGAAGGGTACATTGGGAAAATGAAGAGTGACTGGATAGATTTATTTTGGGGGTTATGAAAATGTTCTCAAATTCATTATGGTTAATAGTTGTACAACTCTGAATATATAATACTAAACAAAACAAGACAAACAACTTTAAGTGTAGACTCTACATGGGTGAATTATTATATGGGATGTGAACTATATCTTAATAAATTTGCTATAAAAATTCTAATTAAAAATAAAATACAAACAACAGTGAAAAATCAATGAATCTAATCTAAATTTTTAAAAAGATCAATAGAATAATAAACTAGCTTAGAAGAATCAAAAATAAAAAAGAAGACATGAATTACCAGTATAGAAATGAAAGAGAGATATCACCATAGATTATATACATATTAAAATAATCATAAAAGAATGTTTTAAACATATTTATTGCAATAAATTCTAGAACTCAGAAGAAATAGACCAAGTCCTTGATAGCCAAAATTTATAAAAGCATAAACTGGCATAAAGAAATTAAATACCTAAAGACCCCTATATTATTTGAATAAGTAAAATATCTTAAAATCTTACAACAAAAAATATTCTAATTCAAGACACTCACTGGTGAATTTTATCCAACATCTGAGGAAAATATAATTAGTTATCTTAAGAAAGTTTCAGAAAATAGAGGGCAGACTTCTCAACTCATTATGATTCTAGCATTACCCTGATACCAAAAGTAAACCTATTATAAGAAAAGAAAGTTAAAAACCAATCTCTCTTCTGAGCCTAGTTGGAAAAGTTCTTAATAAAATATTATGAAATCCAACTTACCAATATATAGAAAGAATAATACACCATGACCAATGGGGTTTATCCCAGTAAGGGAAGGTTGTTCTAATCTCTGAAAAATAATAAACGTAATTCACCATATTAACAAAATAAAAAAGAAAATCTACATGGTTCTCTAAATAAAATTCAGAAAAACCACTTGGTAAAATTTATTTTATTTTTTATTTTTTTTTAATTTATTTATTTATTTTTAATTTTTACTTTACAATTCTGTATTGGTTTTGGCATAGATTGACATGAATCCACCACAGGTGTACATGCGTTCCCAAACATGAACCCCCCTCCCACCCCCCTCCCCACAACATCTCTCTGGGTCATCCCCACACGTCAGCCCCAAGCGTGTCATATCCTGCATCAGACATAGACTGGCATTTCGATTCTTACATGTTATTATACATGTTTCAATGCCATTCTCCCAAATCATCACACCCTCTCCCTCTCCCTCTGAGTCCAAAAGTCCGCTATACACATCTGTGTCTTTTTTGCTGTCCTGCATACAGGGTCATCATTGCCATCATCCTAAATTCCATATATATGTGTTAGTATACTGTATTGGTGTTTTTCTTTCCGGCTCACTTCACTCTGTATAATCGGCTCCAGTTTCATCCATCTCATCAGAACTGATTCAAATGTATTCTTTTTAATGGCTGAGTAATACTCCATTGTGTATATGTACCACAGCTTTCTTATCCATTCATCTACTGATGGACATCTAGGTTGTTTCCATGTCCTGGCTATTATAAACAGTGCTGTGATGAACATTGGGGTACATGTGTTTCTTTCAATTCTGGTTTCCTCTGTGTGTATGCCCAACAGTGGGATTGCTGGGTCATAAGGCATTTCTATTTGCAATTTTTTAAGGAATCTCCACACTGTTCTCCATAGTGGCTGTACTAGTTTGCATTCCCACCAACAGTGTAGGAGGGTTCCCTTCTCTCCACACACTCTCCAGCATTTATTGCTTGCAGATTTTTGGATCGCAGATATTCTGACTGGTGTGAAGTGGTACCTCATTGTGGTTTTGATTTGCATTTCTCTAATAATGAGTGATGTTGAGCATCTTTTCATGTGTTTGTTAGCCATCCGTATGTCTTCTTTGGAGAAATGTCTATTTAGTTCTTTGGCCCATTTTTTTATTGGGTCGTTTATTTTTCTGGGATTGAGCTGCAGGAGTTGCTTGTATATTTTTGGGATTAGTTGTTTGTCAGTTGCTTCATTTGCTATTATTTTCTCCCATTCGGAAGGCTGTCTTTTCACTTTGCTTATGTTTTCCTTTGTTGTGCAGAAGATTTTAATTTTAATTAGATCCCATTTGTTTATTTTTGCTTTTATTTCCAGAATTCTGGGAGATGGATCATAGAGGATCCTGCTGTGGTTTATGTCAGAGAGTGTTTTGCCTATGTTCTCCTCTAAGAGTTTTATAGTTTCTGGTCTTACATTTAGATCTTTAATCCATTTTGAGTTTATCTTTGTGTGCGGTGTTAGAAAGTGATCTAGCTTCATTCTTTTACAAGTGGTTGACCAGTTTTCCCAGCACCACTTGTTAAAGAGATTGTCTTTACTCCATTGTATATTCTTGCCTCCTTTGTCAAAGATAAGGTGTCCATATGTATGTGGATTTATCTCTGGGCTTTCTATTTTGTTCCATTGATCTATATGTCTGTCTTTGTGCCAATACCATGCTGTCTTGATGACTGTGGCTTTGTAGTAGAGCCTGAAGTCAGGCAAATTGATTCCTCCAGTTCCATTCTTCTTTCTCAAGATTGCTTTGGCTATTCGTGGTTTTTTGTATTTCCATACAAATCTTGAAATTATTTGTTCTAGTTCTGTGAAAAATATCGCCGGTATCTTGATAGGGATTGCATTGAATTTGTAAATTGCTTTGGGTAATATACTCATTTTCACTATATTGATTCTTCCGATCCATGAGCATGGTATATTTCTCCATCTATTAGTGTCCTCTTTGATTTCTTTCATCAGTGTTTTAAAGTTTTCTGTATATAGGTCTTTAGTTTCTTTAGGTAGATATATTCCTAAGTATTTTATTCTTTTTGTTGCAATGGTGAATGGAATTGTTTCCTTAATTTCTTCTTCTACTTTCTCATTATTAGTGTATACGAATGCAAGGGATTTCTGTGTGTTGATTTTATATCCTGCAACTTTACTATATTCATTAATTAGCTCTAGTAATTTTCTGGTAGAGTCTTTAGTGTTTTCTATGTAGAGAATCATGTCATCTGCAAACAGTGAGAGTTTTACTTCTTCTTTTCCAATTTGGATTCCTTTTATTTCTTTTTCTGCTCTGATTGCTGTGGCTAAAACTTCCAGAACTATGTTGAATAGTAGTGGTGAAAGTGGGCACCCTTGTCTTGTTCCTGACTTAAGGGGAAATGCTTTCAATTTTTCACCATTGAGGATAATGTTTGCTGTGGGTTTGTCATATATAGCTTTTATTATATTGAGGTATGTTCCTTCTATTCCTGCTTTCTGGAGAGTTTTTATCATAAATGGATGTTGAATTTTGTCAAAGGCCTTCTCTGCATCTATTGAGATAATCATATGGTTTTTATTTTTCAATTTGTTAATGTGGTGAATTACATTGATTGATTTGCGGATGTTGAAGAATCCTTGCATCCCTGGGATAAAGCCCACTTGGTCATGGTGTATGATCTTTTTAATGTGTTGTTGGATTCTGATTGCTAGAATTTTGTTGAGGATTTTTGCATCTATGTTCATCAGTGATATTGGCCTGTAGTTTTCCTTTTTTGTAGTATCTTTGTCAGGTTTTGGTATTAGGGTGATGGTGGCCTCATAGAATGAGTTTGGAAGTTTCCCTTCCTCTGCAATTTTCTGGAAGAGTTTGAGTAGGATAGGTGTTAACTCTTCTCGAAATTTTTGGTAGAATTCAGCTGTGAAGCCGTCTGGACCTGGGCTTTTGTTTGCTGGAAGATTTCTGATTACAGTTTCAATTTCCGTGCTTGTGATGGGTCTGTTAAGATTGTCTATTTCTTCCTGGTTTAGTTTTGGAAAATTGTATTTTTCTAAGAATTTGTCCATTTCTTCCAGGTTGTCCATTTTATTGGCATATAATTGCTGATAGTAGTCTCTTATGATCCTTTGTATTTCTGTGTTGTCTGTTGTGATCTCTCCATTTTCATTTCTAATTTTATTGATTTGATTTTTCTCTCTTTGCTTCTTGATGAGTCTGGCTAATGGTCTGTCAATTTTATTTATCCTTTCAAAGAACCAGCTTTTGGCTTTGTTGATTTTTGCTATGGTCTCTTTTGTTTCTTTTGCATTTATTTCAGCCCTAATTTTTAAGATTTCTTTCCTTCTGCTAACTCTGGGGTTCTCTAATTCTTCCTTTTCTAGTTGCTTTAGGTGTAGAGTTAGGTTATTTATTTGACTTTTTTCTTGTTTCTTGAGGTATGCCTGTATTGCTATGAACTTTCCTCTTAGCACTGCTTTTATAGTGTCCCACAGGTTTTGGGTTGTTGTGTTTTCATTTTCATTAGTTTCTATGCATATTTTGATTTCTTTTTTGATTTCTTCTGTGATTTGTTGGTTATTCAGAAGCGTGTTGTTCAGCCTCCATATGTTGGAATTTTTAATAGGTTTCCTCCTGTAATTGAGATCTAATCTTAGTGCATTATGGTCAGAAAAGATGCTTGGAATGATTTCGATTTTTTTGAATTTATCAAGGTTATATTTATGGCCCAGGATGTGATCTATCCTCGAGAAGGTTCCATGAGCACTTGAGAAAAAGGTGAAATTCATTGTTTTGGGGTGAAATGTCCTATAGATATCAATTAGGTCTAACTGGTCTAATGTATCATTTAAAGTTTGCGTTTCTTTGTTAATTTTCTGTTTAGTTGATCTGTCCATATGTGTGAGTGGGGTATTAAAGTCTCCCACTATTATTGTGTTGTTGTTAATTTCCCCTTTCATACTTGTTAGCATTTGTCCTACATATTGCGGTGCTCCTATATTGGGTGCATATATATTTATAATTGTTATATCTTCTTCTTGGATTGATCCTTTGATCATTATGTAGTGGCCTTCTTTGTCTCTTTTCACAGCCTTTGTTTTAAAGTCTATTTTATCGGATATGAGTATTGCCACTCCTGCTTTCTTTTGGTCTCTATTTGCATGGAATATCTTTTTCCAACCCTTCACTTTCAGTCTGTATGTGTCCCTTGTTTTGAGGTGGGTCTCTTGTAAGCAGCATATAGAGGGTTCTTGTTTTTGTATCCAATCAGCCGGTCTTTGCCTTTTGGTTGGGGCATTCAATCCATTTACGTTTAAGGTAATTATTGATAAGTATGATCCCGTTGCCATTTGTTTTATTATTTTGGGTTCGGGTTTATGCTCCTTTTTTGTGTTTCCTGTCTAGAGAATATCCTTTAGAATTTGTTGGAGAGCTGGTTTGGTGGTGCTGAATTCTCTCAGCTTTTGCTTGTCTGTAAAGCTGTTGATTTCTCCTTCGTATTTGAATGAGATCCTTGCTGGGTATAGTAATCTGGGCTGTAGGTTATTTTCTTTCATCACTTTAAGTATGTCTTGCCATTCCCTCCTGGCCTGAAGAGTTTCTATTGAGAGATCAGCTGTTATCCTTATGGGAATCCCCTTGTGTGTTATTTGTTGTTTTTCCCTTGCTGCTTTTAATAGTTGTTCTTTGTGTTTGATCTTTGTTAATTTGATTAATATGTGTCTTGGGGTGTTTCGCCTTGGGTTTATCCTATTTGGGACTCTCTGGGTTTCTTGGACTTGGGCGATTATTTCCTTCCCCATTTTAGGGAAGTTTTCAACTATTATCTCCTCAAGGATTTTCTCATGGTCTTTCTTTTTGTCTTCTTCTTCTGGGACTCCTATAATTCGAATGTTGGAGCGTTTCATATTGTCCTGGAGGTCTCTGAGATTGTCCTCATTTCTTTTAATTCGTTTTTCTTTTTTCCTCTCAGATTCATTTATTTCTACCATTCTGTCTTCTATTTCACTAATCCTATCTTCTGCCTCCGTTATTCTATTATTTGTTGCCTCCAGAGTGTTTCTGATCTCATTTATTGCATTATTCATTGTATATTGACTCTTTTCTCCTGCTCCTTTACCTGTTGGGTATTCCTCTGTCTCTTCATCTTGGTTATATTGCTGCGTTTGGAATGGCCTTTTTATATTCTGGTAATTTGTGGAGTTCTCTTTATTGTGGAGCTTCCTCACTGTGGGTGGGGTTGTATCAGTGGCTTGTCAAGGTTTCCTGGTTAGGGAGGCTTGTGTTGGAGGTCTGGTGGGTGGAGCTGGGTTTCTTCTCTCTGGAGTGCAGTGGAGTGACCAGTAATGGGTTATGAGACGTCTAAAGTTTTGGAGTAACTTTGAACTGCCTGTATATTGAAGCTCAGGGGTGTGTTCCTGTGTTGCTGGAGAATTTGTGTGATATGTCTTGCTCTGGAACTTGTTGGCCCTTGGGTGGAGCTTTGTTTCAGTGTAGGTTTGGAGGCAGTTGATGAGCTCCTATTGCTTAATGTTCCCTGAATTCAGGAGTTCTCTGATGTTCTCAAGCTTTGGACTTAAGCCTCCTGCTTCTGGTTTTCGGTTTTATTTTTAC